>NC_140941.1:102076030-102231030 GCF_014529385.1 Adiantum capillus-veneris
CTCTCTCTCTCTCTCTCTCTCTCTCTCTCTCTCTCTCTCTCTCTCCCCCAATCCAATGCAAAAAATGATTCTTTCTCTCTTCTATGAGTATGTGTAAGAATCTCTCACACATGCAGACTGTGCCCCCGTTGGCAAGTTAGTAACGGCCTTGTTTTGCAACACCTAAATCTTTCATTGAAAAATATATAGACAACTCTTCTTTTAGCTCTCTTATATCCTATATGTTAGCACTTACAATTAGCATATCATAAACATACAACATTAGGATGATGCATTTTACATCCTCCAAATTCTTTGTGTATACAGAATGATCTGAGTTGCATCATTTGAATCCGACATCGCATCCATCAAATTTCAAGTACCACTATCTTGATGTTGGCTTAAGACCATACAAGCTCTTTCTCAACTTGCATACCATTTTCTCCTTACCCTTTTCTTCATACCCCTTTGGTTGAAGCATGTAAATCTCCTCCTCCAAGTCACCATGAGAAAGAATCACCTCTTCAAGTGGTTGGTAAGCAGGAAGTTTCTTGGACCAATATCTATAGATGTTAAAATTTGCTTCTTCCTTTACTAGTTATATCTCATTGATCGTGAACCAGTAAGTTTCTTGGACCAATACCTATAGATGTTAAAGTTTGATTCTTCCTTTGCTACTTCTATCTCATTGATCATGAACCACCACACTGAATAGAAAGAAAGTGCATTGTCAGCACCCTCACTTCTACATATCATACTCTTTGCATCCACTAAAAGGAGTTGATTGCCAAAATAGCTCACAAGCCAATCCATTCTTGAAACTTCCAAAGTAAACAGATTCAAAAGCACCACCTCCCTCCTACTAAGGAACTCACGAGTCTCCTTTTTGAAGGTTGAGAGTTGGTCTATCTCTTTTCTAAAGCTCAAGAGTTGGTGTTTTATGAGAGTCAACTTATCATTCAAGGTATCTCTTGTATTGGTTTCCAAGAGAGGGATAACACCTCCATGATGCTATTTGTGCTGATCATCCTGAGGATTGGGAGGGTCATGGATGGCTTGTTCATCTTGTTGAGGTGGCCTAGAAGGTTGACTGGATACCCTATTGTTGCTAGGCTGATCTTCTTCAAGGCTAGCTTGAGGGTGAGGCTACGGCCTAAGGAAGGAGCAGGGTATGCCTTGCAAAAGTGAGAGCTTCTCTTCTAGATGCATCTACAACTTTATTGAGAAATTGTGAAGATGCTCACATCAAATGATTGCAAAGACAAATCTCCTCCAATAGTTAATGTGTCTTCAAGATCAAAGACAAAGGTATCTTCATCGAGATTCAAAGGGGAAGATAAATAGATGCTAAAAGGGATGGCCATCTTTATCTCTTGCACACAAAGGAGTCAAGAAAATCCTATAGCCTTGCACATGTCCACTCAAATTTTTGATGTTCTAAACTGAGATTGCTGACAAAATCATTCTCCTTTCCTCCTCGTCAAGAAATCCTACACATTCCACTCAGATTTTTGAGGTTTTCACCTTACACACAAAAGCATGCAGGTTGAGCCTTTCCTTAATGCACCTTTCTTGGTTTTCCCTTTCTCACTAATCTAGAAGTAATCTCTCTCTCTCTCTCTCTCTCTCTCTCTCTCTCTCTCTCTCTCTCTCTCTCTCTCTCTCTCTCTCTCTCTCACACACACACACACACACACACACACACACGCACACACACACACACACACACACATCCCGTTGATCATTCAATTCCAAAAACCACCACAAGCAAACTTATGGTTTTGTGTTTGGGTAACCTAAACTGATCCAAAACACATAAAAATCATATAGCAGGGATCAATAGACCAAAAGAAAGCTATGTACCAAGTTTAAGCAAGATTTGACACAAAAATACATGGATCGCAATTCATGTTCCTTTATTATAGATTGAACTCAAACTCATATCATAGCTATCACTAGTCCCTATGAGCACAACGTTCTTTTCATTTGAATTTGGATTTGATTTTTGTATTTTATAAGCAAGATAGGAATTTCTATTAAAAGCACGGTAAATTTTTGTTTAGTTCAGATTTTGACTAACAAAGTGGCTGTAAACTCATAGCCACCAACTGTTTTTTGTACATGTTATGGGAATCAAAGTGTAAAACTCAAATTGCCCCCTATTAGAAGATTAGATGCATCAAACAAGGTAACAAGTCACTATTTTTCAATTGTATTTTCTTGATCTATTTGCAATCAGGCAAACTATACCAGAATAGAAATCGTGTTGTTAGAGAACATGCCAATCATCTTTCGATAGAAGGGAGTGTCAATCAAGGACCGTTGTCAAACTTACAGCCCATCATAGAGGAAAGTCTTTCTGATACTTATTTGGAGAGATCTTATACCTATGGAGATGGCTATGGAGTGAAAGAGAGGGATGGAGAGAAGGGGGAAGGAGATGAGGAGAAGACACAGTCACTTGGTGGAGCTATTGATAATAAGCATTCTCACTCCTTATTGACATAATGAACATAGAATGAATAAGTGGGCGGGCACCCGCCGGCCATGACCGGCAACGGGGCCTGAAACCTAACAATCTCCCACTTGAAGGCCAACGTGGCCCAAGTGGCTAAAGAATGTAGGGGCTATTATATACAATTGTACAAAACGTGAAGCATGATTATAGATTCACACTACGTCCATCATCTCTATGCAATGTGCAAGCCGCTTTGAGGCTAGGCTCTTTGTTAGAGCATTTGTTGGGTTTTTATTCGTGTGAACTTTGACTAACTCAATGTGCTTGCTAGCCAAAATATCCCGTACCACATGATACTTAACCTCTATGTGTTTCGACTTGGAGTGAAACACGGGGTTCTTTGCTAACGCAATCGCACTTTGACTGTCACAATGTAGCATTGGAGTTTGGTGTATACCAAGGTCTCCCACTAGACGAGATAAACACATAGCTTCCTTACTAGAACTAGAAACTGCTACATACTCTGCCTCAGTGGTGGAAGACAAAGTGCAATTCTGGATACACGATCTCCAAGAAACTGCCGCTCCAATGAACAAGAAAACGTAGCCAAATGTGGATTTTCTAGTGTCCCCACAACCCGCATAATCCAAATCGATGTATCCAACTATGGATGCATCACTATTCCCAAAGCGTAAGCACTTGCTAGTTGAGCCTTTGATGTATCTTAAGATGTGCTTTATTGCTTCCCAATGCTTTATTGCTTCCTAATGCTTTCTGCTTGGATTTTCCATAAACCTGTTGATCATTCCCACTGCATATGCAATGTCTGGCCGTGTGCTAACCATGGAAAACATGAGACTACCAACTACCAAAGAATACGACACCTTTTCCATCTTTGCCTTTTCAACATCCGATTTGGGGCAATCATGCTTGCTAAGTTTTTTGCATGCAGCTGTTGGGGTACTCAATGCTTTCCCCCCTGGCATATTGAACGTTGCAAGACCTTGTGAATATACTCTTCCTGTGAAAGTTCAAGCATACCACGTTTGCAATCTCTTTTGATACGCATCCCAAGAAAGTGTGATGTGTATCACCCAAATCTTTCATAGCAAACTGCTTGCTTAAGGCATCTTTGAGAAGTGCAATCTCATCTTTTGACTTCCCGGCTATGAGCATATCATCTATGTATAAAATCAAAATGATGAGGGAACCATCGTTCAGCCTCCTTGTGTACAAGCAGTGATCCTCTTGGCTATGTTCGTAACCCTAGGACTGTATGTACTTATCAAACTTGATGTACCATTTCCTTGAGTCTTGCTTTAATCCATACAAATATTTCTTGAGTCTACACACTAGTTTTTCCTGTGTTGGCTTCTCGGGCTTTATCACAAAACCTTTTGGTTGTTTCATGTAGACATCCTCTTCAAGATCTCCATGAAGAAAGACTGCCTTCACATCCATTTGGACCAATTCCATGTCCTCAATGGTGGCTACTAGTCCAAGCACAAGACGCAATATAGTCATCTTGACCACTGGAGAAAAAAATTCATCGAATCCACGCCTTTCATTTGCCTATATCCTTTAGCAACCAATCTAGCCTTATACTTAGGATCGGGATCATCTATGGTATACTTATTCTTGTATACCCATTTGCATGTTGGGGTATAGGCGTCTGTGCCTTGCCCGTATGCCCAGGCTATGGGCGCCCACCTACTGATACCTCATTCTTGTGTACATATACAAAGAATAAGGGGCAGCTCATACTATAGTTTTGCTCCACCCACACATTGTGTTAGCAGCAAGCTAACACGGATACCATTTTTCAAAGTTCTCATTGTAAAACACTTACTATTTTGATAAATTGGGAATATTATAACTCCTATTTTCTTGGATAAACTCTATAATTAATGAGCCGGGGCTACAAGCTTCCAACCTGTCATTACTCAGTTTTGATAGAACTCCTAGATTATTAGTTTTGACCACCAAAAATCTTGGCTAAGGTATAAAAGCCAATTTTTGTAAGTTTTTTATAAGTTTTGGATAATGAAATACACAGTGTGAGCTAACGGAGCTCACTCCTGTCCTTCTCGCGCTTCCTACTCCCTCCCCAATTGTCAGATTGTAAGTTTTTTATAAGTTTTGGATAATGAAATACACAGTGTGAGCTAATGGAGCTCACTCCTCTCCTTCTCGCGCTTCCTACTCCCTCCCCAATTGTCAGATTGCAGTCATGTTTGTTGCATTTCAACCGAAGGTAAGAGCTCTACGCATTGACGTAAGCAGTTTACATTAATTCGTAGCTTTAGGCGTCGCCGACCCGCGGACTAATTTCATCATAACTAGGAATTTACACTTTCAAATCAAAAACTAAGCATAGGCGGGGTATTGGGGCATCATTGCTAAGCATTAGATGCATTTTGGGTTGAAAACGACTAGGTCAAAAATCCACTACTGTTAATAATTGCGATTTTGGAACTTGACCTAAAGTGGGGTTTGAGACCATAAGCACGTGTGCTTAGGTCTTATAAACTTGTCCTAGAAGTTTTGCTACATTTGGATGGCATTTGATGTTGTAACGGATGTGATTTGTTTGCCGATGAGCGATTGGCTTTTGGTGATTGAGTGTAGCTTGAGTTAAATGCGAGTTGTTAGTTTGGTGATTGAGTGTAGCTTGAGTTAAATGCGAGTTTTTAGTTTTTTTCCGAGAGATTGACAACCTCTTGTAGCCTCTATGCACAAGTCGAGTCAGCTTTGTTCCATGGATTGACAATTTAATCGTGGTTCACGCTAATATTGCAATAAGATAGGATGGTGAGGTTAGACATGGGTCCCACATTTAGCGCCGCTGTCGGGGATCTAAGAGACCTAAACTAGGGAAAAACATGAACGTCTCGTGAAGTTATCCTTTAACTTCCTCTAGGATCGCGTAGAGTTCAAAACTTTCTTTTAGAAATCGCATAGCTTAAAATTGTCGTCTTTTGTTGTGTAGAGGTAGCTTGGGAGTAATCGTACTTGTCGAGTGCCTTTAGGATTGTAGGATTGTAAAAATAGATTAGGATTTTGAGAATGATTGGTAGACGAGATAAGTCTTAATATCAATGCTCAAAAAACCATAAAAGACAAGAAAACGAATGTTTGTGGACACTTTCCACAACCCCATTGCATAAGAATCTAGGAGTAGGGTAAGTAGGATCCGAGGTGGATTTCAGAACATTGCTCTCTTTGAAAGAATCAAGTGTGAGTTGTTATTGGAAGGTGCAGAATTTCAGGTCTACGGCTAGAAATAGCACAAAAAGACTCGAAACCACTCAATCCGACTGGAGAGTAAGCTTAAAAGTTGTATAAACCAGTTGGTAAGCTCAAGGACACTTTGAGGTAAAAATCTTCAAGAGTTGACCAAAACTCATATTATTTACTTTTTCTTGAGATTTTAAGCCAAATTAAGTTTTGACTTGATTCATAGGCTTAAAATAGCTCATGTAAAGACTGTCTTTGAAAAAATTGCAAAAAAGTGTTCATTTCAAGCCTGAAGTTAATAAGCGTGATTATTAACTTTTTGCTCCAAATTGACCAAGGTTCATACCATTGACTCATTACATGTGTACAAACAACTTTTGTAAAGGCCCTAAAGATTTGGATCACCAAACTGGAAAAAAACTGGGTAAAAACTAAAGTTTGTACTGACTTTTTGAATCTTGAGTGTAAATTGGGAAAAAGTTTGTCCAAACTTGTTGAAATTTGATTCATAGGCTTATATTGATGTGATAAACATGTGTACATGCTCAGTTGACCAAAAGGATGCAAAAACTTGTCAGTTGTAAATAATCACGATTATTTACACCTGCCCCATTTTTCAACTTTTTTGACCAAGTCAGCATACCACTAGTTTAACCATGTTGTAATAAGTCCACAAACCAAATTTGGTAAGATTTGGATCACTGAATTGAAAATTGTGACCAAATTTGCAAAGTTAGTCTGCGGACAGAAAATTGATGACCATTTGACCAAAAATTGTTCAAACTTGATGAAACTTGGCTAGTGACCTTAACTTGAGGTGCTTAACAAAAATATAGTAATCGCGATTGTTTACATCTGCTTCAAAACTTGAAAATTTTGCACATTTGAGTATACCACAAGGTCAAGCATATCAAGTAGACCTCACAAATCAATTTTGGTGAAATTTGGATCACAAAAGTGAGACTTAAGCCAGTTTCTTGAAATCAGAGTCTGCGGACACAAAAAAGTTGATAAACTTGATCAGATTTCGTCCAAACATGTTGAAACTTATCCAGGGACTTTAACAAGTTGTATACTTGCCAATCCAATCCAAAAAGTGCAAAAAACTAGCAAAAGTAAATAATCACGATTATTTACTATTGCTACCCAGGGACATCAGTTTTGACATTGGTACATGTTCACTCAGTTTCCAGGTTACAGATTAAACCTTTGATTTTTGCTAAAGTCGAATCTGAAAGTCAGTTTGACTCCCAAGCTCGAGTTGAAGTGATACACGTAGACCAATCACAAGAGTTAGCAAAAACTCTACTGTCTTTATAGAAGAATAGCTAACTTAATCAAATTTGTATAGGAATCAGGTTGCAGACGAGGAATTAGTGGCTTGACAGAAAGTTGCAATTGAATCAAGTGGAAATTGACGGTAAGTCAATCCACAGATAAGTACTCTAACCAGGGCTTCATAAGTCTATATGAACCTTAGATCTGGTTGTGTACTAGGAAATCAGGGTATACTTGGAGAAACCTCCAATAGAGTATCCATCGAAGAAAGCGTGAATCAAGCAATTCCTTGCACACAATTCTTGAAGAAGTCTCGGACACTTTTTCAGATTCAACATCTTGAATGTCTTCTTACTCGACTCACTCGAAAATCGGAATGACAATGCGCTATAAGAATATACTCTCTTTTTACAAGACTAACCGCCATGGAGCCCAAGTTTACTTGGACCCTAACGAGGAGTATTCTATTTGCATTGATGACCATGGTATTGAGTTCGAAGAAGAGATTAGGCAAACAAACAAGGAAAAATGTACATGGACAGGAACGGAACTTAGTATATACAAGTCGAAAACCCTGATGTGGTAGACAAATGGGGGTTAGAAGTAAACACCATAATCCCAAATATGTCAGTAAAAGAATCACCACCAACTTTAGAATTCGAGGGATACGATCAAGTAGATTTGAAGCCTTTTAAACGGCTTAGTATGGATAATTCTAGGATTGGAGTCTATTGTTGGGAAGATAGAAACATAAAGGATCTTCTGTGGATTTTGCATGCCAAACCAGGACAACTAACGGCCATGAAGATCATCTATATCTTCAAGATCAAAGATAAGGGATCATCAGACCTACCAACCTACATGTTTAGGGATTGTTATAACAAAAACTTTGTTATGATGACTCCTGAGGAGGTAGAACAAACCAAATACCAAGAGTACTCCATAAGGGATTGGATATTGGGACAAGGACCGGCACCAAAGCACAATTTGCAAAACATTTGGTCAAATCATCAAAAGAGCAGTACCTAGTACAAAACCGTAAGGTAGATGCAAAAACTTATTTTTAATTGACAATTTTTTTTCCAAATCCAAAACAAAGTGGTGGAATAGACTATTGAAAGTACAAGTAATCATCAAGCCAAATTTGGGGTCGAGATTTTGATGGAACATGGATCGCGATCCATGTACCTTTCTTGATTTCTTGGATAGAGACCATACAGACGTGTAGCAAAGAGTATTGCAAAAAAAATATCCAGAAGCAAGGTAGCCTTAAAAGTTGAAAAGTAGGTCAAAAGGAGGCAAAAGCCATTCAAGGCCAAAAACTGCCAAGCAAGCCTAGGGTTTGACTTTTGGGTAACCTAAACTGGTCCAAAACACATAAAAATCGTATAGCAAGGATCAGTAAACCAAAGAAAAGTTGTGTACTAAGATTTAATAAGATCTACCACAAAGGTACATGGATCATGATCCACGTTCCTTTTGTCACAGTATGAACTCAAATTCATACCATAGATAGCACTAGTCCCAAGGCACATAGTGGTCTTTTCAAAATTGAATTTGGAGTAGATTTATGCATTTTATAAGCAAAATAATAATTTTTTCTAAAAGCATGAGAAAACTCTATTCGATTTAGAATTTGACTAACAGAGTAGCTATAAACTCATAGCCATCGAGTGATTTTTGTACAGGTTGTGGGAATCAAAGTGTGCATCACAAATTGCCTTTGATAGCAGATTGGATGCATCAAACAAGGTATCAAGTAGGGGTTTTGCAATTGTATTTTTGCAATGTAATTACAATTAGGCAAACTATATCAAAATAGAAATCCTACTATTAAAGACCAGGAAAATCATATTACAATAGAAGGGAATGTGAATCAAGGACCATTGCCAACCTTAGAGCCCGTCATAGAGGAAAGTCTTTCTGATACTTTTTTGAAGAGATCTTATACCTACCTGGTGGAAGGGTTCAAGAGTGTGAGCTTTAAGGAGGAAACCAACATGGGAGGGACCGTCCAAAATAGCACAAATATGAAACATTTGCACCTACAATACCAATTTGAAAACTTACAAGGTGCAAAAATCTATAAAGATGGTATGGATTGTTCCTGTGTGAAGTTAGAAAAGAGAGACCTAGCGAGCTCAAGCTCATAGTGCCTATAGATTATAGAGAATCGGCTAGTATGGTTAAGGAAGTGGTTCAAGAAGAACCACACAATGAAATGAGATACATAAATGCACCTCAACGATTTAGGATTGATGCTACTTTCTACCTTATCTGTAAAAGGTGATCCTGGGACAACTATGATATTTGGCAAAGTAGACGACCATTCATGCTCAACTACCTAGTTTTTTCAAAGCCAACCAACAACTACAAACCAACAAAATCTTACATGGTCCATGCCATGTAGGCAGTAATCACTCAAATGCGGGATGTTCCCAATCTCACCTACCATATTCTAGTCAAAATTAGCAAGATGATAATCACACATATCACAATCTTTGAAGATATTGAATCCTTAAAGAACCCTTGGCAAGTGTTCCTCAAAGGTACTCGGGGCATCTCTTGGAACTTGGAGACAAAGGTCCCCAATCGCAACATCAATATGGGGATGTATGCTCGGGTCATGTTCTTACCTTTGCACTGCATGCACACCTTCAAAGATGCATAATTCATGAGTGAGTTCTTCAAGATGGACTCTACCATCTTTAAACCTATGACAAAGGATTTTCTAGCTCAACATATAGCTTATCAGAGCACGTTCCTCAGCAATCCATTCAGAGATCTCGCCGTCCAAGTAGACATCATGGCTAGAGAAGAGAAATTCAATCAAATCACTAAAAGAGTGGAAAAATTCACCATTGTGACTACTAAAGACAAATTTGGCGGACCAGGCTCGCACAAGAACGTGACATGACTAGGAAGGGAGGAATGTTAGGAGATGAATCCAATGGGCACTCTCCTGGTCATCCACCTCTTGACAAATCCATCATTTTTTTAATCTCATTATTTTTTTGAGAAAGCCTTGTAAATAAGAGGAACTCTGATTATTGAGATGAATGATTTTTGAGCCATAATTGTGTAAAATCTGAGTTGTAATCTTTGATTCTGAGCTTTGAGCCTTGTAAGCTGGCCACTTGTCAAAAGAATCGTAGGTATGAAGATCGATATTGTAAGTTTGAATGCCAAAATCATTATCATTATCTAAGGTTTGGAGAGTTTTGGAGCGCACAACTGAGAGCAGCTACTCTCAAGAAAATTCTGATCGCATTGTGTTTATATTATCTTGCTCTTTAAGTTAAGTATAATCATTTTTGTGTGGTTTATGGTTGTCTGTCCGCGAGAAAAATTGGTTGTTTTGAGTGCTTAAATGGTTTTTTTAATATGTTTTGACCATAGAAGATTGTTCCTAGACCTTAGGGAGACCTTTCTAGATAGTTTTGTTGTAATTTTTAGGACCTTGATCATGATGGTTCATGATTTTGGTACCTTGCCAGATTGTGATCAAACTTGGTAGGATCATGCTTGCATGTGAGTGTGCATGCTAGTGAATTTGTGTGTGTGTGTGTGTGTGTGGGCGGGAATTGATTGAGGAGGGAGGGAGAGAGAGAGAAGAATAGAGAAAGAATGCTGAGATATGAAGAGAGATGTTTATATTGTGTGTGCGCACTTTCATGCCAGAGATGTGTATCTGTGTGTTAGAAGATTTGTAAACAGATGTGTGTATGTGTTGTATGTGAATGTAGAGAGGGAATGATAGTGTTTGAGACAAGTGAGAGAGATGTAACATTAGTGAGAGAAAAAGCTAAGGATTGAAGATAAGGGAAAGCATAGACAATGTGTGTTGTAAATGAGTAAAGAGAGAAAGATAGTATGTATGTATCCTTGTAAGCAAGAAGGAGAGAGAGAAATTAAGTTCTAGAGAGAGAAAAACCTGTTGTGTTTGGTCGAGAGCGAGGATAAGGGATATGTGTAGTAGTAAAAGAGATTTGGCAAATAATTGTGAGAGTTTACATACGCATAAGTGGAAAAAGTAAACAAGTAGAGTGGAAGATCGAAAAAGACTAGGCATAGACAAGCAAAATTCAGAGAAGCCAAGCTATGGAATAGTGAAATCAATATGACGATCCAAAGCGAATTGTGAAGAGTAAATTCAAAGCAGTAAAAGGTTGCTGTGATTAGTTAGATCCTCTCATGCAAGAACTAAGTATCTCATCTGCCAGAGTCCTAAAGGCATTGTGACTGGATCCACAACCCACTTATAGTGCATGGCAAGTGGATATGTAGGGTGCAACACATCACAATGCCGTACATTTGAATATATTTGACAAGTTACACACGGCTCTACAAATTGAAATACATCTTTATACATACCCTTCCACCAGTATTTTTCTTTCAACTTGGAGAAGGTTGCCCACACACCTGTTTGTCCAACCCATAGACTCTCATGAAACTCTTGCATGAGCTTTACTTGAGTCTCTTTTTTTACATATAATCCTTTGTGGTGTAACACCCTTTTGTTTAGGATTCTTCCACAAGTAGCCATCCCTCAGAAAGTACCCATATGATTTCATGTGTATCCTCTTGAATTCTTGTTTAGACCAATCATCATGTTTTGTTAGAGTACTCAAGTAGATTTCAATACGAATCCAATCACCTTCATAAAGCTCTTTTGAGAACAATTCAAGTGGATTAGACATGCAAAAACTGTTACCTTTGACATGAGAGATAGAATAGAACTTTGTGCCTACATCATCTCCCTCATCAATCATCTGTGACTCATCTTCATACCTTGTCCTTGATACCATATTTGTCACTATATCGTCTTTACCTGCAATGTGATTAAACTCGAGATTTAAAGACTTAATGTAGGCAATCCAATGCAACATAGAAATGCCTGGCATTGAACAATTTGTAATCATCCCAAGAAGTGGTAGAAAATTTGTTTCTACAATCACACATGCACCAATTAGGTACTCTTTCCCATTTTTCAAGGATGTGACCATATCACATAACTCTCTCTTTATCTTTGGATAGTTTCTTTGGCAAGGACTTAGTATCTTTGCTCCAAATCTCACAACATACATGTGTCCTTCTTCATCATCTTGCCCTATTGCCCATCCAATTCCTGTAGGACTAGTGTCTACTGTCAAAAGTATTGGTCTTTTACAGTCATAGTCTACCTTTCTCAAAGTTGGTGCTGATTGCAGCAACTCCTTTACCTTTTTCATGGCTTTTACATTTGCATCTGTCCATTTAAAGTTTTGATTCTTTCTAAGAAATTTATAAAGAGGATCAATTACATGTGCATAATGTGGAATCCAAATAACATAAGACACATGCTCCCAGAAACCTTCTAACCTCAATGATGATAGTACATGTTTCTATCATTCTTTAAATGGAAACTACCTTTTTTGGACAAGGTTTCCTGCCATATAGCCCGCACATGTGCCCCATAATGAGTACTTCATTAGCACCAAACTTTTTCCCTCACAAAGTAAGATTCACTTCCTCTAGCCTAGACAAAATTTTATCTCAATCATTTATGTGATTTGCCACAAACCTGCAACACCCCTTGAGATCCAAAGCTTCATTTTTATCACTTTCTTCACATGCTTTGATGGGAAAATCATCAATAAAAGACATTGTGATTTAAGGAATAAAGTCACATAATACCTTATTCATCCCAATCATCATATGTGCAACCAAGTTGGTTGCTCCCTGCGAGACAAGGCACACATTATTACCAAACCTAAAGGTTTCGTCATGGTTGTCAAGTCTTTGCTTTCAATTGCAAGATGAAATTGATTGTACCATGAGTAGAGGTCCCCCATTGAGTAGATTGCCCTCCCTACAAACACCTGTGCAAACTCATCCACAATCAGATCTGTACCTACATTTCTAATTGTCACCTTGTTCACTGGTTGCATATCTTGGATGAAACGTAGAGCACCATTCTTCTTTGGAAATACAAACCATCTATTTGAGCATGGAGCACAAGAAGGCTCCAAAATCCCCATTTTGATCTTTTCATTCAATAGCTCTACTAACTTTGGCAAATGAGCCTTTGGAATCGGAATAGACCGAAGATTCCAAGTCACATGAGGTACTGTAAAAATTACCATAGGAGCTACATTATTAGAATCAACACATACTATCTCATGTGGCTCAAATGCAAAAGCCTTACCACGTGTTGAAAGTGTTGGAGCTATATATGGCACATTCAGCTCAACTTGATCTCACCTATATATATGTATCTTGTCCTCAATATGAATCAATCTTTGGGAGCGTACATGGTGTGTCTCTTCTCTCTCTCTCTCTCTCTCTCTCTCTCTCTCTCTCTCTCTCTCTCTCTCTCTCTCTCTACATGTCAACATGGTATCAGAGCGGGAACGATTATGTGACAATTCAACTCATCATGGCAAAAGAGAGTATGTGTATACGATTCGTATGTAAGATTCAGAATTGCTACAAATTTTATTTTTTGAGAATTGCTTTTGTTTAACTGTGATTTTTTAATGTTAGGAGGAATATAATTAGTGTTTTTTGTAGCATTTATTGCCAATCGATATGGTGAATCCTTGATTACATTTTCTTGTTGATTTGTCTTTTGACACCCTCAACTTCATCTCAATTTTTGAGGGTCTTCTGCTCAAAATTTGGAGAAATAAAAAAAGCACAAACGACATTATTCATCCAAAACTTGTTTGTCTCCTCATGCTTTTTGATTTGAGTTTTGGGTTTGCAGCAAACGGAGTTGGCAACAGAAAGTTATGTTGTTTTTACTATAGTCAAACTTGACGCAGGTCTCGTCTTTGTGAAGCATCCCTGATCGTTTTTCTATATTTAGCGTCAATTTTTTGAGAAAATTTGGCGTTTTTCTATTCATATTATGGCCGTCAATCTTAAGTCTCATGTCACATCTCACATCACTCTATTTTGAGGGACCTTTTATTATTGATGTCTCCTTTTTCCTGCTTTTTGGGTGTCGTCTCTCATAATCTTTGGATGTTCGTTGAGCATCCTTCTTGCATTTATTATTGGAAGAGTACAATTGTAATACTTCTCTTGTCCTCAATTGCAGCCTTCACCATATATGGTGTGCAAATTTTGTGATCTTATCTTATACATCTTCTCACAACCAGATATGGCTATGAGTATTCTTGTCAATGATTTTCCTTTTGGCCAGCATTTTGTTCCTCCTTTCCAAGGCCAAGGATTTCTTGGTTGGAAAGAAAATATGTTCTTAATTCTTGAAGGCAATGAACTCTTTGATGTTGTCCTTGGAAATCATGTATGTCCGTCTCAGCCTATTGTTCCGGGTCATGACAACGTGCTTATCACTGAAGGACCTATATTTGAAGACTGGCATGTTGCATATATAGAGTGGAACGACGTGATAAAGCAGCTCATCGGTACATTATTTATGCTCTTTGGATTATCTTTTTCTTGATGGGTATGAACTTTTTACTTTCCCATGATGTATGGAAGTACCATATTGCAAACTTTCACAAGAAATTTGTTACAAAAATACTTTATTTGAGAGGTTTGCTTAACAAGTTACAATATGAAGCTGGTACTACCATGACGGGACATATTGAGTCTTTCAAATCTATTATTAATCAACTTACTACTGTCAACAATCTTGTTCCACAAAAACAGCTGATTACACTTCTCCCTGACACGGTGGAGGACTCTTCCTATGATAAAATTGTTACCATTCTTTCTAATAAAGATGGTCTCAATCTCGACCAAGCTTGCATGTCTTTGATTGAATACTCACATCATAACAATAAACGGAACACGCTTTTTATGCTCGAAGACATCCATTTCAATGAGGAAACCGCACAGGTGGTTGTCGAGGTAATATATTTTCTCATCTCAAATTCCCTAGCAAGCATTGTTCTTACTACAATAGAAATAGCCATACTGAAGATGATTGTTGGGCACGTCAATATGATGAAGAGCACAATATTACCACTTAACAACCACATTTATCTAGAGATTCTTCTTCTTCTTGTGAATATTGTGGGATGATCTGATCACCCTACTCATATGTGCTAAAGCGTCGATTTGACACAAAGTCTAATAGAGCATATGCTACTAAACATAGAAATAATATTGTATCAAAAACAAGTTGCATCCTATGTTCAGTTCCTCTAGGAAAAATAATTTATGTACATGATGGTTCACTTTTTATTATTGACTCTGGTGCTACAAGAAATTTCATAATAACTAATATCTAATTCTCCTAAATGATTTTCTCATGTTAAACTGATCATTTAATATGGGGAAGTGCCATGGGAGAAAAAGCTAGAATATTGGTTCGGCTGGCAGACTGGTCATAGTAGGGATCCAAAGGAGGGAAAATAGGGATCCAGGGGGGGGGGGGGGGGGGGGGGGGGCATATGCAAAAGAGCAATGTGCAACAATGGGCTTCAAAGACCCTAAGGTTCAGCCCATTAAGACTTCCAAAAAGCTTAGGTTCCAAAATGAAATGAAATGTTCAATGGTCAAACCCTAGGTAAATTTGGATGCTTGTGGGAAGACTCGAAAGTCTTCCCACATCACTATCAAGGAGGGGGCGATCCATGTTTGTAGGGGATGAGAGAGAAACACACACACACTCTTCCAAGCTCCCTTTACACAAAGGGCATAATGGACACATGTCAACTTCTTACCCCAGTTGCCCCCCCCAAGGTGCATTCAAATCGTATTGGATGGCCATAGAGGTGGACCAATGAGAATTAGGCTAGAGTAAATTTAGTTTAATTCATTAAAAACACTTGTTAAAAGAAGCAATAGAAATTAAGCTCCGTGGAAGACTATTGGACAGTCTCCCAAGGGGTCCAATAAGCATTCAACAGCACAATGGCTTGCCTGAGTCCTATTGGCCAGAAGATTAAGAGGTCCAATGAGAGTTTAATTGCATTATTTAAATACCTAAAGCTCTCACAAAAGGGTAAAGGGGGACACATATCGCAAGGCTATCACTTATGTTCTGAATTGTCATTGGCTAAGGTATGTAGGGGCCAATAGGATGCCAGCATGAGAAAATAGCAAGAGGGGTCGACCAAGAGAGAGAGAGGGGGATGATTTTTGCAAGCAATTATCTCACACACACTCACACAAGCTCATGTGTGAAGTAAAGAAGATTATCTCCTTCTCAAGCTTTAATGGAAATCTCATCATCTACTCCAAGCTTGTGAGAAGGGAGGTCTGCACCAACAAATCTTGGCTTTGTGATGCAAATCACACCAAGAGCCAAGCTCCAATGCATGCTCATCTCCTCTACCATGCTAATTACTAAGCTATGCCAAGATAATAAGAGTAATTATGTGAGGAGACATACTTCTTTCTCGTAAGAATACTCCTTCTTCCTCTCGTAAAATGTCTCCCTTGATGGGGGAAACCTATAAAAAAAAGCCTTTTGGAGAGGGGGCCAACTCCATGAAAATCTAGTCCTCAACTATTGTCAATAGCTTAATTTAACTCTCTTTTTGAAGTATTGTTCATGCCTATCTAACTAGGTGTTATGCTTTTGTTGCTCTCTCCATCCAAGCATTCTTGCTATGCTCATTAGGAATCTATTCTTAATGAAATGCTCACTATATCTATGTTATTTTCCTCTACACACAAGTTTCTAGACCATCAAATGTTACATTGGTATCAGAGCACAAGGTTTCTCTTTTGTTGCTCAAGAAGAGAGGTCCTCAAGCTGACTATAAATGGTTGGTATTATTAATTGCAATTGAGTAAGTAAAATAGGATTTTTCAGCCTTGCAGTGTGCCTGCTTCATGCAGATAACGGGGCATCACCATCGAGAGCTATGGTCTTAATAGTGGTGTCCTACGGGGCTCACCTACAACTTAACCACTATTGATCTATTAGAAGCTTGCCAGGAGCCGGTACTGTTTTGGTGGTGAAAGACCCTCTCTTCTATTCCTTTCAATTAATGATATTCAAGCCATGGGTACATGAGCTTGAGTGCTTTTCTAAAGGGGTTCAGAGGAGTATCAACTAGGGCTTGAAGTGCCAAAGTACACTAAACAAATTTTACACCTAAACGTTGTTAGAATGGCTGACAATAGTAAAGAGAGTGAAATTAATATTGATAACTTTGATTTTGCTAATGAACAGACTACTGACGATGCCCCTATGCTTGTCAATTATCTTGTTACTAGGCTTCAACAAGCCATGGCAATCCATCCCTCCAAAGTGAAGTGTAACGGCAACTACATGCTCATGGGATTCAACTGCCCACCAAGAAGAGAGAGTACTAGGAATACTCCTAGTGATACTTCCAAAAGAGGCCTCTCTCTGATAAGGGAAGAAGAAGATGATCCGTAAGAAGGGCTCAAAAATCTACTACTTGACGACGCATCTCCTTCTCGAAGGAGAACTCAAGTTTGAATGGTAGAGCCCCCACTGAAAGAACGAGAAAGAAGTGAGTCTCTTGCCACCTCGATGGAGATGGCTCCACGAAGACAGCGGGAAAAACGCTCTCCAATACCACCTAAATGGAGAAGACCGTCGCATACTTCTCCACACCATAATTCAAAGAGAGACGAGAGAGAACAAGAGAAAAAAAAGGCAAGAAAGAGGCCACCCTCTTCTCCATCTTCTTCATCCTCTTCCTCTTATGAAGAAAATGATGGTGCAGACATGAGGAACAAGGGAAGAAAAAGGCGAGAAAGAGGTTACCCTCTTCTCCATCCTCCTCAAATTATTCCTCTTCTGAAGAAAGTGATGGTGCATCTTTTGAACCACCTAAAAGAAGAGGCCATAGGAAATCCTATGCCGCGTGGAAGAGGTCATCCAAGCTCAAAAATTTCAAAGAGAGAGGAAAGAACATATATTTCCTTACCTACGATGACACATTTGGTGCTACAGACAAAGTCTTGGCCTTCATCAACAATTCGATGCGGCATTTGGAGATGAGGGCTTCACGGAGTCCTCTAAGCTATGCCATGTAGCTATGCATTTTCAAAAGTCCGCCAAGCAATGGTGGTCTAGCTGCCTACGAGAAAACGGTGAAGCTTCACAAACATGGAAAGATTTAAGAGCTTCCATCATGAAGCAGTTTTTGGCTACCGATGCCAAAGACAAAGTACTCACCAAATGGCGAAGCTTGAAGCTCTCTCCCTACAAATCTATTCACAAATATGTAGACAAGTTTTGGGATTTGCATCTCAAAGCCACTGTCTTCAAAAAGATGGATTTCCTAGACCAAATCCAACAATTTTGTGCGGGTTTAACTAAAGATATGGCAGATTATGTCAACTCCCAAAGGCCATGCACCATATCTGCGGTCATACACCATACCATGTTGGCTTCACAAATCAATTTCCAACAAGGGACTAAGAGAAATCTTAAGCCCACGGAGAACAAGGACCGTAATAACGAGCCCAAGGGGAAGGAAAATGTCCAAAAGTCTCCTAAAGGCAACACCAACAACAACAAAGCTAAGGAGAAGGGAGTTTATAAAGGAAAAAATAAACTCTCTTCAGAAGAGCTAGAGTGTTATCGTAAAGATAACTCCTATTTCAAGTGCGGGGAGCAAGGGTATGCCTATCGTGCTTGTCCCCACAAGAATATAAAAAATGAGCCTCCTAGAGATACCTTGGTCAAAATCCAAGAAAAGGATACTCACCACAAAGGATCTCCTCTATGCCATGCTTGGGGAAAGGTAAGAGAACATGATGCTTTCATTCTCTTTGACCCTAGTTCTACTCACAATTTCATATCCACAGAGCTGGCCACCAATCTAGGCATCCAAGCCTATGATATGGGAGATGTCCTACCCGTCGATGGTGCTTTCAAGGGGCAAGAAGCCTCAGTCACTCCCTTAATTGGGAAATTGAGGCTCCATGTCCAAAGCTATGTGGACAAGGAGGACTTCTTTATCTCTCCTCTCAAGCACGAGGATGTAATCGTAGGGGCACCATGGTTTGATTGCATGGATCCTAAGGTTAAATTCCTTAAAAGGCAAATCTACTTTAGGTTCAGGGAAAAAGATATGTACATAGATGCTAAGGAGTTGGGTAACACCATATCCATTGTACATACGCAAACTTTCAATAAGTCAATAAAGAGCTCTATTTTTGTGTACATGATTTTAGTTAAAGATTCTCAAAATGAACCTAATGCTTTAGCAAAAGAAAATATAAACAACCACAAGAAATTAGAGTTATCCAACTTTCTCAAGGGATTTCAAGATGTTTTTATTGACGACATCCCTTGTGAACTACCTCCTAAATGAGGCAGTGTAAGAAAAGGATGGCCTAATCCAAGGAATCTACATGAGCTAAGAAGACTTATAGGTATGTGTGCATACTATAGATGCTTCATAGAAAAGTTCTCACAAATTGCGGGACCATTACATGACCTAACAAAGAAAAATGTTAGGTATACATGGTCTACCAAGGAGAACAATGCTTTTGAAAAGCTTATCTCTCAACCTATGCTTACATTGCCGGATCTCTCAAAACCATTAGAGGTCCAATGCGACGCTTGTGGTGATTGCCTTGGAGCTGTTTTGCTCCAAGAAGGGCATGCCATAGCCTACGAAAGTGGAAGGCCTGACCTAGTTGAGCAAGCTCAAGGCATATATGAAAAGGAACTCCTCGTAATTCTACATGCCTTAGACTCGTGGAAGCACTATTTAGTGGGGACTCCTTTCATTGTGCGGACGGATCACCAAAGCCTTCAGTACTTCATGACGCAGATCAAGCTCTCTGTCAAACAAATGAGGTGGGCAAATTTCCTTTTGCAATTTCATTTTCATATTGCTCACATTGCTGGCAAGCATAATCAAGTAGCCCATGCACAAGATCGCCAAGAGTGAATGGGGTTTCCATAGCAACTCACAATGATCTATCTTCTATGATAGATGAGTACGCTATTCATCCCAATTTTAGAGATGTGATTTCAATCCTTGCACTAGGGAAAAAATAAGAACCATTCACCTTACAAGATGGTTATCTTCTCTATGGCAATAGACTATGTGTTACTAACTCACTATGTGAGAAAGTAATGTATGAATCTCATGCTCATCCTTATGCGGGGCATAGAGGGATTTGATCTACCCTAAAAGGGATAGAAATATATTTATATTGGCCTACCATGAAAGCAAACCTAAAAGAGTATGTTTCTAAATGTGTGGTATGCCAAAAGATGAAATTTGATAGAGGGAAGCAACCTGGAATATTTCTTCAACCTTTGCCAATCCGTAATTCACCATGGGAGACCATATCCATGGATTTTATCTTTGGATTGTCTAAGTCTCTCCATGGGAATATGGGAATATAGACGATAGTAGATAGGTTCAACAAACAAGCTCATTTTATACCTATCAAAATGACTATCAAAGCCCATCTAATGGCAACCCTCTTCATTTCACAAAATTTTGGATAGAGATCCTAGAATGACAGTATTTTTGGAAGGTTCTCTTTGAGAATTTAGGGACAAGGCTAAACTTTTCTTTGGCCTATCACCCTCAAACGGATGGCCAAAGTGAAATAGCTAACCTAACAATTCTTGATCTACTAAAAGACTATGTAACGGAAGTAGATCAAAGGTCCCAATGGGAGAAGTACTTATCGTTAGTGGAGTATGCCTACAATAACACTATACATACCTCCATCGGAAAAGCAACTTTTGAGGTAATTCAGGGAACATCTGAAAGTCCCATGCTACTTAAGGTACACGGGAAGATCTTTGCTGCAGATGAGTATAGCCAAGACATACAAGAATTTTTCCAAAAGATTAAGGACGCTATCTCCTATCTCACAGAAAGGCAAAATGCTGCTGCTGCTGATAGCACAGAAGAGCTTAAGCCTTTAAACAAAATGATTGGGTCTTACTTAAATTTCCCAAGGCTTGATTAAGGCACACAACGGGCAAGATTCCTATAGCATACCAAAAGTACTATGCTAAATTATAAAGAAGATACTATGTTCCCTTCCAGATTCTTAGACCAACGAATGAGATGGACTATCAACTCAAGTTGCCCAATCATTGGCTCATACACAATGATTTCCATGTGAGCCTACTAAAACCTTACAAAGGAGAGACACCTCAAGAAACAACTATTGAAGACCCACCGGAGATCGAGGACCAAGAAGAGGTGCTGCAGCCCGAGTCCATTCTCCGACATGAAGACAAGATATTGAGAGGCGGTAAGATTATCTGACGATATCTTATTAAGTTTAAGAACTATCCGTTTGAATATGCTAGATGGATGCAAGACATACAATTAAAAGATAACCTAAACGTTGTCAATGCTTACAATGCTTCCCTAGAGTAAGCAAATGTATAAATGTTTAAATGAACAAAGTTCTTGTCTTATAAGACTCTCCTTTTCTTTATAGTGCACACATATTAATGATTTTGCATGCTTAGGATCATGTTTGTAGAGATGACGTCTCCCAAACACCAAGTAGAGCTTGTTACTCTACTATGAAAGATTGATACGGACTAATGTGCAGACATGCTTGTGGCAGCTAACACTCTCAAGCACCAAATGGACTAGTCATCCATTCTGGGACGATGTCGTAGGGTAAAATCAGAATCCTCTACCCACTAGCAAACGGGCTAATGACTGGGCTTTATCGTCTGTACCTCATAGTCGATGACGACTATGATTTCAAGAGAGAGTTAATGTCATAATAACTAATATCTAATTCTCCTAAATGATTTTCTCATGTTAAATTGATCATTTAATATGGGGAAGTGCCAGGGGAGAAAAAGCTATAATAGTGGTTAGGCTGGTAGACAGGCCACAGGAGGGATCCAAAGGAGGGAAAATAGGGATCCAAAGGGGGGGCCATCTGCAAAAGAGCAATGTTGAACAGTGGGCTTCAAAGACCCTAAGGTTCAGCCCATTAAGACTTCCAAAAAGCTCAGGTTCCAAAATGAAATGAAATGTCCAATGATCAAACTCTAGGTAAATTTGGATGCTTGTGGGAAGACTCAAAAGTAAGTCTTCCCACATCCCTATCAAGGAGGGGACGAGCCATATTTGTAGGGGATGAGACACACACACACACACACACACACACACACACACACACACACACACACACACACACACACAAACACACACACACACACACACACTTCCAAGCTCCCTTTACACAAAGGGCATAGTGGACACATGTTAACTTCCTACCCAGTTGCCCCCAAGGTGCATTCAAATCCTATTGGATGGCCATAGAGGTGGACCAATGATAATTAGGCTAGAGTAAATTTAGTTTAATTCATTTAAAAACACTTGATAAAGAACCAATAGAAATTAATCTCTCTAGAAGACTATTGGACAGTCCCCCAAGGGATCCAATGAGCATTCAATAGCCCAATGGCTTGCCTGATTCCTATTGGCCAGAAGACTAAGAGGTCTAATGAGAGTTTAATTGAATTATTTAAATACGTAAAGCTCTCACGAAAGGGGAAAGGGAGACACATGTCACAAGGCTATCACTTATGCTTCTGAATTGTCATTGGCTAAGCTTTGCAGGGGCCAATAGGATGCCAACATGAGCAAATAGAAAGAGGGGTCGACCAAGAGAGACATGGGGATGATTTTTGCAAGGCATTATCTCACACAAGCTTATGTGTGAAGTAAAGAAGACTATCTCCTTCTCAAGCTTTAATGGAAAGCTCATTATCTACTCCAAGCTTGTGAGAAGGGAGGCCTACACCAATAACTCTTGGCTTTGTGATGCAAATCCAACCAAGAGCCAAGCTCCAATGCATGCTCATCTCCTCTACCATGCTAATGACTAAGCTATGCTAAGGTATTTAGAGTGATTATGTGAGGATACATACTTCTTTCTCGTAAGAATATTCCTTCTTCCTCTCGATCTACTCTCATACCCCGTTAGCTCTCAACATCTTCGAAGGTGTGTGAGGTCTTACGTTGGAGACCGTGAGGGGATTGATGTTGTGTTTTCAAGTGTAAGCTTGATGCTTGAAGCTTCCATCTTCATTGCACCGGCAAGTTATTGAAGGAACACAAAGCATTGTATCGTAAAATGTCTCCCTTGATGGGGGAAACCTATAATACAAAGCCTTTTGGAGGGGGACTAGCTCCATGAAAATCCGGTCCTCAATTATTGTCAATAGCTTAATTTCTCTCTCTTTTTGAAGTATTGTTCATGCCTATCTAGCTAGGTGTTATGCTTTTGTTGCTCTTTCCATCCAAGCACTCTTGCTATTCTCATTAGGAATCTATTCTTAATGAAATGCTCACTATATCCATGTTATTATCTGCTACACACAAGTTTCTAGACCATTAAATGTTACAAGAAATATAATGTATCAATCTAAGTGGCTCCATAACTATCATCCACTACCGGTTCAACCTGTTGTCTATCTTACTAATGATACGACTTGTCAAGTAAAGGGTACTGGAGATTTATATCTTCGTACCTTATCTTCTTCCACTCGAGTTTTGCAAGGGGTACTACATGTTCCAGATCATCAATGTAATCTTCTTTCAGTTGCTAGACTTGTTGATCTTGGTCTCTTAATTTGTTGAATTTGATCATACCAAATGCCGCATTGAGAAAGATGGATAGACTATAACCACTGCTTCTCAAAACGGAAATCTGTTTGAAATCTCTCTCAATGATGCTGCAGCAAATGTTGTCATTGCTCTAGGTGATCATGATCGCAAGGTATGGCATCACCATTTTGTTCATGCTAATTTCTCAAAACTCCTTGATCTTCATCATCATGATCTTGTTCGTGGCATGGATCTTAAAATTCATCCCTAGATGGGAATTTGTGAGTTTTCTCCTCTTGGAAAAAATAATCGTAAACCCTTTTCTCTCTCAAAAATACAACTCATTCTCATGATATATTGGATCTCGTTCATACTGATATATGTGGACCTCTACCTTTTTTGAGATCACAATATTATTACTTCATTACATTTATTGATGATTACTCACGGTATATCATTGTTTTTTTGCTTAAAACAAAAATATGAGGCCTTATCTATTTTCAAACAATTGCATAAGGCTGCGGAAATTCAAACTGATCATGTTGGCTCAAGAATCTATGTAGTTACAACAGAGGTGAATATGTTTCTCAAGGGTTTGTGAGTTATTCTGCTGACAGTGGAATTCATCATGAACATACTGTTCCATATTCACCTCAACAGAACGGTGTTGTTAAACAAAAGAATCACACTATTCTCAATGTTGTAATATGTATGCTGATTCATTCTGGGTTATCTCGTGTTTCTGGGCTGAAGCTACTTTGACAACAATATTTGTTCAAAATCATCTTCCTACTATTGCACCTTATGGTAAGATACCCATCACATCATGGACATGCGACATTCCTTTTGTATCTCAGTTTTGAACCTTTGGGATGTATTGCTTATATTCATGTTCCCAAAGAAACATGAACAAAGCTTGATGCTCCTGGTATTAATGTTATTTTTATTGGATATTTTGACACTTCCAAAGGCTACAAATTCTATGACCCTTCCTCTAAGAAAGTAATTGCGAATCGGGATGCTACTTTTATTGACAAACAGCTTATGGTAGGTTCATGGTCCATGAATGATGCTGATGATAATTGGTGCTTTAGGACTTTCCATTTCTTTTAGATGATGAAACTCTTCCTATAGAGTAGCTTTTTTCTTCACAGCCAACCATTATGAATGTTAACAATGATGATATTGGCATTTTTATTGATCTGCCTATTGATTTTAAACATGGTTCATGTCATGTGTATGATGACAATATTGTTGATAATGTTTTCTCTACTTTTGAAGATCTCGTTACTTACAATGAATCTATCTCCTTTCTAGAAAAGGACCAATGGCAAGAGGCTATGAAAGCAGAGTACGATTCTCTTATAAAGGTACATGGATTCTAACTGAACTACCTCCTGGTCGTACAACTATTAAGTGTAAGTGGGTGTACAAGACAAAAGTAAAAGCAGATGGATCATTTGACAAGTTCAAGGCACGTTTAGTTGTGAAATGTTATTTCCAAGGAGTATAGACGGGGAGGGAGATTTTTGAGAGAGCTTTTGAGGGATCTTTGTTTGTAAAATGGATCGGCTGGCAAACTTATTGAAAAAGCTCTCTCTAAGATCTTTGTGCTGGTTTCTCCAATCATATACAAATAGCTCCCTCCACCAAACAATGCGCTATGTCCAACATCATGACACTACAATCATGTCGCTACATCAATAGACAAGGAGATAGAGTGGCGATTGGTTGGCTAGAGGTTATATTTGCATTTTGAACCATGTGCTTGTATACAAGATATAATGTATGTGAAGATAATTGCATTAGTTTAACTTAAAATAAAACTGAACTAAGATATGAGGTTCAAGGTGTTGGACATAAGTTATCTGATGCAACGCACGCTGCGTGGGGGGAGGGGAGAGAGATAGATAGAGAGAAAGAGAGAGATGTACTTAAAAATTTGAGAGAGACAATCACACCTCAAAGGCATGTTACAGCAAGTGCAATTGTCAAGAAGACCTTTCATACTTCATCTATAAATGTTTTTTAATAGTTTCTCATATCAATGCCCGACAATGACTTGAGGCGGTGATGGACATAGGGAGAGATAGTTAGATAGACACTAGACGCAAAAGAATGAATCTTGACTGCATAGAGACTGCAGATCTCTAAATTTGTGATTGTAAGCACAACTACAAACAAAGAAGAAACACAGTGATTCCAAGCCCAATGAAAAGTGCTACAATAACACAAAACGTTATTTTCGAAAGACTATAAGAAGCAATCATTCATAGTGACTACAAAGATTATCAATACACTATGCGAGTAGAAATTTGACATGGCTACTCCAGTTGAGTGCTAGGAGGATCTAATTACACAATTTTTGGATGTGGTTCAATCAATGATGCTTCCTGTAATGCACGATCCACCTCCTCTACAAGCTTTCTATCTTGCTCTTGAATCTCTCTTAGCCGTTGTGCTTGCATTTCAAGAACTGAGCGTAGTTTGTTGGAGAACTCTTCGTTGCTCTCATATATTGTCATAATTTGACCCATATGGATCCCCATAAAAGACATTGCTCCACAATCACCTCTGTACTGCACGACAATATCGTTCTCATGTGTATACTGCGCAAGCAGCTGCCAAAGAAACCAATGTCCATGTTCCATACTTCTTGGATGACAAACAAGAGTCAAAAGATAGCAGAGAAACTTTACTTCACATTAGGAGTGCAAAAGTGTACCTTGCATAGGTGTCCCATCATTCATCTTTGTCCAATCAATCTCCTCCAGCCCATCAAATTAGGCATCATCCGATGGTATGTCAATTGCCTCTGAAGTCCAACTGTGCTCTTTTCTCATCGCACAAAGCAATAATGTGCGCACATTCCTGTTATCTTTTTTGCATATTAGTGTCTTGTAAACAACCACATTAATGTGGCTTCACTCCATCCAGCTACAGTAGCAAAATCTTGCACCATTCCATAATTATCTAATAGGCAGACAACTATGAGCACACCTCTATCATCTAATAGAGACAATGCTAGATTGACAAGATGTCCAAACTTGCTCATGCCACTAATCCCCTCACACTGCTTACAGCGCCTAAATACTTGAAGATAACCATCATAAGCTTGTGTGTGATTGATCCTCACGTCGCTTGCTGGCTTCATTCCCAAGGTACCTCATATAATAAGATTGCTTGTGTATCACACAATTTGCGAGTGCTAGTGCTCAATAGCTGGTTGGTGGTTCGATTCCAGATTCACAACCTTGGTCTCCAGACTCCTTTCCGATTGTGGTTGGCTTGCACAGCGTCATAGCTCTGTGTGTGTGTGTGTGTGTGTGTGTGTGTGTGTAAAAAGTGCCAACAACTAGCACTAAAGCCGTCATAAGCTTGGGAGTGACATCCCTTGTTGTAATTATAACCAATTTCTTGATATAACAAATGACACACACACACATACACACACACACACACACGTAGAGAGAGAGAGAGAGAGAGAGAGAGAGAGAGAGAGAGAGAGAGAGAGAGAGAGAGAGAGAGAGAGAGAGAGAGAGAGAGAGAGAGAGAGAGAGAGAGAACACTAGAGAAGAAACTACCACAAGGATTGGTATTGGTGCCGAGTCTTAACTGCTACGGCTAAAAAATATTTGTGACTACAGGTTCTTCCACAGTATGCTTTTTTCGAGTCAAATGATAGATCATAGCAAAAGATGTCCTATGTTCAAAATGTCGATCAATGGCCCAGGTTCTGGTGTGGAGTTTGTGAATAGGATGCGAAAAGATGAAAGTGGACGGTTGCAAAAAGCTGAGTTTGTTTTGATTAGTTTGTAGAGTTGTGGGATGGACAACAACGGCAATGCATGTCTACGATCCTACAAAGTCCTACTTACATGGTGTGGTTGTTTTCCGTCGTTCCATTATGGTATATTATAATCTCCAACTTTGCAGGATTCAAGAAATGCAAACAATTTTAATCTGTTAGATGAAGGAAGAGGACACACAAGCGCAAGTCATGTTTTGGGAAATGTTGAATTTGGTGCTATTGGACACCGAACAACTGATTTTAGAGGATATATGGCAGATGAAGCTGGTGCAAATTGGAAAGCTTCCCGGGCTGTGTTCAATGGAGAACCTGACAATGTTATTTAAGAAAGAGAACGGTCATGCTTGTTTCATTGGGAGCAAAGCTTGCACATTCATACCATGCAATACGTACAAAAAAACTTTCAAGACGATCACAAGCGTATGTGTGAATTGTGGCGTTGTGCAAGAAGCAAGGAGGAGGCAGTCAAATTGTACATGACTATTTGAGTTTGGTGGGATGCTGGAAAAGTGTGCGATTGTAACTTGTCGCAAAAAGATTACTGGCTAAGTTGCTGGTGATAGCCGTTTTTCGGCTCTTTGTAATTGCCACAGTGAGTTACCTCACCCTACCAAAATCACCCAAACACTGTGGCTATCCCTACCATTTCACTGTACATAGGCGTGCGTGAGTCACGGGACTTTTCACATTGCCTCATCATTACCACAATTTTTTCTTACCATTTTTCATACTCTTTATTCAATATAGAAATATTTTCATGTAAGATTCTCTTATATTTGGTGTAACTCCACCCCAACAAAAATCCAAAAAAACTAGTTTTATTTATGTGTATATTTTTTCACTATTGTGATTTTTCCCTTCCTACATCTATTTTGTTTTTTTTTTTTCCTAAAAATTTAGAACACCAAAAATATTTATCTTTTTATGGTAGCCTCATAATGAGAGAGATTTCTTTTGACCCCTTTATATTTTTTCCACTTATATTATTTATATTTGACATGTACATATTTTTTAGACCCCTCAATATTTGATTTTCTTAGTTGTACTATTCACTTATATCATGATCTCAACAATATCTTCAATTATAGACTACCAAATAAGGTCAAGGGTAGGTGGCATGCATACATGCACTATGGAGGGCTCACTCTTGGAGGTATTCAAAAGAATCATCCAAAGAAGGACCCCACAAAGACCTTGTGCAGTGGAAAAAAACGGTCGGTTTTGCTGAATTTTTAAAGTTCACTTGCTCTCCGAATTTGAAAAGGTGATACAAACAAAAGTTGTAGCTTGTGGGCTGAACTTTTGCCTCAAAATTTTTCATATTTTTTTGAGCTACGAGCTGTGAGCTATGATTTTATTAGTGGACCCCAATTTTCCCATGCTATGCAGCCACACTCTCTCTTCCACTTTATCATTTTCCTCTTTCACACACACTTCTCCACTCATCATCCCCACCTCTCTCACCACTCCTCTCTGCACCCTACTCACCTTCTCCTCAACCTTGAAGAATAAGAGAAACCATGGTGAACTCATACCTTGCACACACAATTCCATTCCAAAATTGACCACCTAGTCTCATTTTTCCTCCTCCAAATTACCCATATCTATCAAAAAAACCACAAAATTCAGCCTCTTCTCTTAAAAGACAACATCATGGTGGTTGATTACTCAGCTTCAATTACCTTGTCTCTCAAGGAAGGTCAAGAGTGGAGAAAAAATGTACCGTCAAAGCTAGTGGACCGTCAACAAGCGTCAAAATTGGCCCTACTCAAGACACTTGGAGCATCAACCTTGTAAGAAATCCACCTTTTCTTACCTCTTAAGAGTTTTTCTTCCTTATTTGTATCCTACATGGATACTCCCATTGTAAATATCCAATTCCATTTGTAAATTAATACTAACTATACTAACACTAACCCACTATGAAAAGTCCTATCACCTCCATTTCTCTCCTCTCTCTTTCCCCACCAACTTCTTGATAATTCCAAGCAAAAGAAATTAGATAAATTGCTAAAAATCTAACCCAACCATGGTTAGAGGAGTAACCCTAGCCTTCAAAATTGCTATAAAAGGAGGGTGTAGCTAGCACAAAAGGGGGAGCCATAAGCAAGAGCACTATGCTATAGCTTGAGAAGCAAAGCTCAACCTCTCTAGAAGGAGCTCTTGAGTGGAAGCTCATTGTCTTATGCATGTGCATGTGTTGTAATAGGGGATTAGCAAGGGAACTCTATGCCATTGTAAGAGAGAGAGTGATCATTCAATTGAGAGTAGGAAATCTATCATTTCTCCTACTAGTGTAAGCCCAACATTTGTTGAATCAAGGAGGGTGGATTTGGACTAAGCTTGGATACTTTGTCTCCCTTCCAACGTGAAGTAATGGACAAGAATGATGCGTAAGTGTCTTGGTGTTTTTTGTTAAGTTCTTGATAGCTTGTCTCTGGTGTTGTCATCAATCTAGCCATAAATCCCACATACTGTAAGAGGGCGACAGGGTGGAGAGGACTCCCCTGGCCTTAAGACAGTGATTGGGGTGGCTTTTCTTGTGATGTGTTGTGGTGAAATTTACGCAAGCTATGTTGAACAAATACTAATCTCACTTTGATTTGTCATGACAGATTTGTAAGAAGGTATTAATGCAACAAGCACCCCCTCTCCTTGTCTCTCTCTTTCTTAAATATATAGTTGTGTTTGCTTGATCATTGCCGATACATTTCAAAGCAGCCCGAGCACTATCTCTCTCTCTCTCTCTCTCTCTCTCTCTCTCTCTCTCTCTCTCTCTCTCTCGTGTTTTAGTGTGTGAGAGTGTTCCATTGGTGTTAGGGTTAGTGTAAATTCCTTGCTTGTTTGTGGGTTGCTCTAACGATTCTCCTCTTTTGCGTCCTAGTTCGCTCTTAAACTAGGTGGTGCCCCTTGTGTAGTTGGGATTTGGCTGTGGGTTTGTTGTTTTGGTTTGTGTTGTGTTGTGCCCCAGCCCCATTGAGCAGCACGGGAGCCTTGAAGGGTGTCTAGAGGTTGCTCTTCTTGTCGCCCGCCCTGGACCGCCTCAAATTGGTGCCCCCACGGAGGACGGCTTGTGTATTTTTGTGTAGAATCAACTTTTAGCATAGTCAAGTAGTTTGCATGAATCACGAAAATTTGTATGATCCCTTCATTCCCATTGCAAGGCAAAAGGTACACATAATTGTTAGTACTAAGTTGCAATTTCAACGTGTCATTCGTAGATATTTAGGTCCTCTTAGGTTGGCCGAGATAAACGCTTCAGTAAATCCTTTTATTTTGCCTCTCATTAGGTACGACCTTAGTTTGGACGTCTATATTTTTGTTTTGTTTTAAGTATTAGGTCATGCATAGACCATGGATAATGGCCCAGGAATAGAGGTTTTCCCCTTCCATTTCACTCCACACATTAGAATAAACATTGCAATTAGTAGGAAAATCCATTTTCAACAACGTATGGTGTTCATGTTTGGTGCCCAAAGAGTAGGAGAAATTCTCGCATCACCAAACCCTGTCATCCTACCTCTTATTGATTATCATAGGTCGTTTGATGTGAATATCTTTATTTTGTTGTAGAATAGATTGCAAGCTAGAAAACATTATTGTGTAAATCTTTTTAAGAAAGAAAAACAAAAACGGGTGTCACTTTGAAATCAATTCAATGGAAAGCCAACGCCAAATGTCTGGGTATCCTCTTTTCTTTGGAGAGCCTGGAGAGGATGCAGAATTATTTTTAGCGAATTTCAAGATGTCTTGCCGTATCAAGAGGATAATAACTGATCAAGAACGTGTAGAAATGTTTGAGGTGGTCCTTAGGAAAGATGCTAGCACTTGGTTTGACTCTTTGCCTGAGGAAGTTAAGGGGAATTACACAGAAGTTTTGAATCGTTTCAAGAAATACTTCTTTGATCCCCAAAACACTCAAAAATTATGGCAAGACATTGTTTCTCATAAGCAAAAAGACTTAGATGACTACTACTTGTACAAGCAAGAGTTTCTACGTCTTTGGGCTCTATGGATACGAAATGTTGCTAACCCTGGTGATGGTGCAGAATTTCTAAAGAAGGAGAGGTTCATAGCCGGACTCTTTCCTGACCTTAAGGTAAAAGTTGAGGCGGGTGCAGCTGCTACCTTTGATGCAGCTGAAACTAGGGCTGCTGAGAAATATAGGAAACTCAAGTGCTTAAGGGGAGAGGTTCCAATAGAAGGTCTTAGACCCAAAGGTAAGTCACAAGCATCAACATCGAGGGAGCTTCCTGAGGTAACGGCGGAAGTAATTGAGAAGTTAAATGAATCTTTAAGCAGCCTGTCAATTCACCTTGCACAAGCTGTAGGTCCAAAGGGACAAGCAAAGAAGTTAGAAGAGAGAGAGCCACGAACTAGGAGAGTCTTGCAATGTTGGAATTGCGGAGAGTCCGGACATGGGATGTATAATTGTCCTTGGCCCCGTGGAGAGCCAGGGAGACCTAACTTGAATTACCCAGTGATGAATGCAGGAGAAGGAGCTGGTCAACAACCAAGGCTTCTACAAAGGCCAAATGGACCAAGACCACCTCCACAAGGGGTAGAAGGATTTTCACCTTTGCCAGATCCAAATGTGCATGTGGTAGAGGTGACAAATTCAAATGAGGTTGACATGGAAGCCAATGGCATTAAGCGTGGCCGAGGGAAAGGTAAAGAGAAAGAAGGAGTCACATCACAGAGTGACCATGGACAAGGCAAGAAGGAAAAGGAGACCAAGGAAGCTAAGAGGACTCGACGTCGTATCAATCTCCAAGACTTCCCTCTTGGACATGGTATGGCTCCATACAACCTGTTGGAAGACATGCGAGGTAAGGGTCCTGATATCTTATGGCCTCAGTTTCTTGCATTATGCCCACAAGTTAGGAGGGATTTAACAAAGGCAGTTAGCACTAGGAGAAAGGTAAAAGAGAGTTTTCCTGTTGTAAAAATTGCACATGCTGAAATGAACGAGGATATTACACCTGTGCTAGATTGTTACATAAAAGGAAGATTGGTTAGGAAAGGTCTAGTGGATGGGGGTGCACAAATTTGCATCATGACAGAAGGGCTCATGCAAAGACTAGGCATGCACATCCATGAGACACCTGAAATCAAAGTGAAAATGGCAAACAATAGCAAGGCTAGGTGTGTAGGCATTTGTAAAAATGTTTTTGTGGAGGCCTTTGGCATTAAGAAGGCAGTGGATTTTTATGTTATGTCGACCAAGGGAAGTGGTTATCCATTTATCCTAGGAAGACCATGGCTAATGAAAATGCGAGCTTTGCAGGATTGGGAGAGTGGGAAATTAATTTGCAGGAATGACAATCATAAGAAGGTTGTCTTTGACATGAAGGAGCAACGCCAAGAGGAGCTCCATGAAGAATCATCTCAAAGTGAGACGTAAGAAGGTTGGACCGATAGCACTTCAGAAGAAGAAAGTATCAGCAGCATTACTGAAGAGGAGTCTTCCATCGAAGTCATGGGGGTAAGGTTTAAGCCAAACAACCAGGAGAATTATGGAGTTGCAAGAGTTTCAATACTCTTTCAAGGTAGAAGATAGTGTGCATGCACAATTGGCAGGGATTCTCACTTATAGGGTGCATGAAAAGGAGATTAAGGTGCCTGAAGTAAAGACCCTACCATTGCCACCACCAAAAAGTATTCCTAATGCTTTTACCTTGTTCTTTGATGGAGCTTTTCGTCGAGCCACAAGAAAAGCAGGGGGAGGGCTAGTGTTGCTCAACCCAAGTGGAGAGGTGGTTATGAAAGAGAAGTTCAATCTACCAGGTTCAACTAGCAACAATGAAGCAGAATACGACACACTACTTCATGGTTTGAAGATGTGCATTGGCCAAGGGATACAACGCCTCATGGTAAAGGGAGATGCACTTCTCATTGTTAAACAGATTTTAGGCATTTGGGCATGCAAGAATGAAAGCTTACGGACAAAAGTTCATGCCATTCGTAGATTGTTTAATCAATTTGAAGAAGTGCAACTATATCATATTCCTAGGAAACAGAATGAAGATGCCGATTTACTTGCACAGCAAGTAGTTACATGTGTTGAGAAAGAAGTGCAGGTCATCATGTGGCAGCAACTGTCAAGCAACCGAGATACCAGGGATTGGAGTCATTGACTCCCATTATTAGCTACATTTTGGAAGGCCAGTTTCCACAAGACTTCACGAAGGCTCAGAAGAGGAGACTCATGAAGAAGGCAAGCGCATATCTCTTCCTAGAAGGCTCCCTCTATCAAAGAGGGAGGGATCAAGTATGCAGAAGAGTACCAACTATTGAGGAAATTCCAGCCATTCTAAAAGGTTTGCATGAAGAAGCATGTGGTGGTCATTTTGCCCAAGAATTAACTGTGAAGAAGATTTTGCTTTCGGGGTATGTTTGGCCAAGTTTGCATGTGGATGTTCAACATTGGTGTAAAAGCTGTCACACTTGTCAGATAATGGAAATAGAAGGTTGGTGCATGGCCCGAGGCAAAATAGTGCTTGCAAATGGACCCTTTGAAAAGTGGGGCATTGATGCTATGGGTCCTCTGCCTAGGACAAAAAATGGTAAACTCTACATTCTAGTGGCTGTAGACTATATGACTAGGTGGGTGGAAGCTCAAAGTGTGGCAAGAGTGAATGAGAGGACAGTTAGCAAGTTTGTGTACAATCGCATTTGTTGCAGATTTGGCACACCTTTGGAGATTGTTTCTGATAATGGTCCAGGGTTTGGGAAGGGCTTGCTCACAGAAGTTTGTGAAGAGCTTCACATTCTACATCGTCATAGTACACCCTACTATCCCCAATCAAATGGTTTGGTAGAAAAAGCTAATGGTGTCATTGCAGGCATCATTAGAAAGATGGTGAAAAACAAGACAAAGTTGTGGGATGACTTCTTGGATGGTGCCTTGTGGGCGTATCGAACCACATATAGGGAAGCCACGGAGTTCACACCATTTCACTTGGTCTATGGTCAAGAGGCTTTACAGCCAATTGAGCTAAACATTCCAACAATGCGACTTCATGGCAAATCAGCACAAGATGATCAAGAAGCATGGATGGATCGACTTCTTACCTTAGCTGAGCTTGAGTGGAAAAGAGAAGCAGCATACGAGTGCTATAAGAGGAAAGCCACACAGACAAAGGAGAAGCTTGACAAGAAACTGAAGGACAAAGGCATCAATGAAGGAGATCTCGTGCTAAGGTATGACAATCGACTCGATAATCGTTTTGATGCCAAATTTGAAACAAGATGGCAAGGGCCATACATAGTCAAGAAGGCTTTCAATTCAAGTTACTATCAGCTTATGGACTTGAATGGTAAAAAGCACTCTAGGAAAGTAAACGGGTATCGCTTGAAGCCCTATTTGAGTCGCCTTCTACCAAAGGATCTACCAAAGATCTGTCAAAAGGCCACTGTCTCATGTAAGTATTGTTACATGAAGCATGAGTGTAACTCTAGCCAAAATTCTGAGGGGCCAAACAATAAAAATCTCGTCAAGGACTCTGAAGCACTCTCTTTGGAAAAGATGCTCTATGATGGTACATGAATATACCATCATCCAGGGGGAGGGCTAATGATAGCCGTTTTTCGGCTCTTTGTAATTGCCACAATGAGTTACCTCACCCTACCAAAATCACCCAAACACTGTGGCTATCCCTACCATTTCACTGTACATAGACGTGCGTGAGTCACGGGACTTTTCCCATATCTCCTTACTGAAATAAAAAACCCTCAATTAGCTAGGCATTGGGCTAGTTGAGCCAAAAAAAAAAAAAAAAAAAAGTATATTATGGCCCATGCGTATGTAAATATTTCTTTGTATATAGGGCCTAAATAAAAGATTTTTTCATAATTATTTTGGTATTTATTTAAATATTTCTACCTAGGTGTGTGTTATTTATGCTCTGTACATTGCCTCATCATTACCACAATTTTTTCTTACCATTTTTCATACCCTTTATTCCATATAGAAATATTTTCATGTAAGCTTCTCTTATATTTGGTGTAACTCCACCCCAACAAAAATCCAAAAAAACTAGTTTTATTTATGTGTATATTTTTTCACTATTGTGATTTTTCCCTTCCTACATCTATTTTGTTTTTTTTTTTTCCTAAAAATTTAGAACACCAAAAATATTTATCTTTTTATGGTAGCCTCATAATGAGAGAGATTTCTTTTGACCCCTTTATATTTTTTCCACTTATATTATTTATATTTGACATGTACATATTTTTTAGACCCCTCAATATTTGATTTTCTTAGTTGTACTATTCACTTATATCATGATCTCAACAATATCTTCAATTATAGATCTACCAAATAAGGTCAAGGGTAGGTGGCATGCATACATGCACTATGGAGGGCTCACTCTTGGAGGTATTCAAAAGAATCATCCAAAGAAGGACCCCACAAAGACCTTGTGCAGTGGAAAAAAACGGTCGGTTTTGCTGAATTTTTAAAGTTCACTTGCTCTCCGAATTTGAAAAGGTGATACAAACAAAAGTTGTAGCTCGTGGGCTGAACTTTTGCCTCAAAATTTTTCATATTTTTTTGAGCTACGAGCTGTGAGCTATGATTTTATTAGTGGACCCCAATTTTCCCATGCTATGCAGCCACACTCTCTCTTCCACTTTATCATTTTCCTCTTTCACACACACTTCTCCACTCATCATCCCCACCTCTCTCACCACTCCTCTCTGCACCCTACTCACCTTCTCCTCAACCTTGAAGAATAAGAGAAACCATGGTGAACTCATACCTCGCACACACAATTCCATTCCAAAATTGACCACCTAGTCTCATTTTTCCTCCTCCAAATTACCCATATCTATCAAAAAAACCACAAAATTCAGCCTCTTCTCTTAAAAGACAGCATCATGGTGGTTGATTACTCAGCTTCAATTACCTTGTCTCTCAAGGAAGGTCAAGAGTGGAGAAAAAATGTACCGTCAAAGCTAGTGGACCGTCAACAAGCGTCAAAATTGGCCCTACTCAAGACACTTGGAGCATCAACCTTGTAAGAAATCCACCTTTTCTTACCTCTTAAGAGTTTTTCTTCCTTATTTGTATCCTACATGGATACTCCCATTGTAAATATCCAATTCCATTTGTAAATTAATACTAACTATACTAACACTAACCCACTATGAAAAGTCCTATCACCTCCATTTCTCTCCTCTCTCTTTCCCCACCAACTTCTTGATAATTCCAAGCAAAAGAAATTAGATAAATTGCTGAAAATCTAACCCAACCATGGTTAGAGGAGTAACCCTAGCCTTCAAAATTGCTATAAAAGGAGGGTGTAGCTAGCACAAAAGGGGGAGCCATAAGCAAGAGCACTATGCTATAGCTTGAGAAGCAAAGCTCAACCTCTCTAGAAGGAGCTCTTGAGTGGAAGCTCATTGTCTTATGCATGTGCATGTGTTGTAATAGGGGATTAGCAAGGGAACTCTATGCCATTGTAAGAGAGAGAGTGATCATTCAATTGAGAGTAGGAAATCTATCATTTCTCCTACTAGTGTAAGCCCAACATTTGCTGAATCAAGGAGGGTGGATTTGGACTAAGCTTGGATACTTTGTCTCCCTTCCAACGTGAAGTAATGGACAACAATGATGCGTAAGTGTCTTGGTGTTTTTTGTTAAGTTCTTGATAGCTTGTCTCTGGTGTTGTCATCAATCTAGCCATAAATCCCACATACTGTAAGAGGGCGACAGGGTGGAGAGGACTCCCCTGGCCTTAAGACAGTGATTAGGGTGGCTTTTCTTGTGATGTGTTGTGGTGAAATTTACGCAAGCTATGTTGAACAAATACTAATCTCACTTTGATTTGTCATGACAGATTTGTAAGAAGGTATTAATGCAACAAGCACCCCCTCTCCCTGTATCTCTCTTTCTTAAATATATAGTTGTGTTTGCTTGATCATTGCGGATACATTTCAAAGCAGCCCGAGCACTATCTCTCTCTCTCTCTCTCTCTCTCTCTCTCTCTCTCTCTCTCTCTCTCTCTCTCGTGTTTTAGTGTGTGAGAGTGTTCCATTGGTGTTAGGGTTAGTGTAAATTCCTTGCTTGTTTGGGGGTTGCTCTAACGATTCTCCTCTTTTGCGTCCTAGTTCGCTCTTAAACTAGGTGGTGCCCCTTGTGTAGTTGGGATTTGGCTGTGGGTTTGTTGTTTTGGTTTGTGTTGTGTTGTGCCCCAGCCCCATTGAGCAGCACGGGAGCCTTGAAGGGTGTTTAGAGGTTGCTCTTCTTGTCGCCCGCCCCGGACCGCCTCACTGGCATGTGCGCTATCCTCGCTGGAGAAAGCACTTTGTTGGGGTAAAACAATGGAATACTTTATTTTTATGGAGATTAGTATAATGTTGCTTCAGTACAATACCTTGATAACAATATGTTGTAGGAGGTGGATGATCTGTCATACATTCCTACTACAAACCTTGCCGAAACAAAACACGCAAGTTGGCTAGCTGGCGAGGGAAACAAAGAAATGCTGAGCTTGTACGATGCCTACGGTGATGATATTTCAAATGCTTTGCTACAAAGTGTAAAGATGCTTGCTTTTGTTAAAGGTAGATATCATGGAGTTGGACCTTCTGCTCAAAATTTGGTCATCGGGTTCAGCAAGGCTGGGAACCGGGTCCAACTGCTATAGCTAGAGAGATTGAGGATGAGCTAGCATGTACACAACTCTTTCATACACCAGCAATGGAGGGAGATAATATTACAGTTGCTAAGAAGCGAAAACATATTGCAACAGTGACCTATGATGAGGAGAATACGTTGCATAGACCAGAATATCTCACACAAAACATTTCACGAAGTCATGGGGGACCCCAAAAAGCATCCGTTCAAGAAAATAACATGGTCAAAGAATAAGGTGGGATGATGGTTGAGGAGATAGATATTCACAAAACAATGTGGGCAATCCGTTGTATTCCAAAGGGGAGTAGGGTACAATGCCAAGGGTGGTTAGAATCTAGATTTGGCAAATGCAGAAAAAATATAAAGAACATGGGTGCGGGTGCAGTTGCACCATCCTTCTGGGGGATTCGTACTTGCGAGAGAGGAGATGGCATTGGTCAAGGGACCGATATAAAGGCACAATTCATGTGGTTTTGCAATAATAGCATGGACCACACATGGAGGATTTGTAACACAATCACCCAATGCCCTACAAGAATCCCCAATACTTGGCTAGTGGAAAGGGGAACAAACTTGAATGATTTAGACCTATTAAAATTGGAGACGGGAGGCTTCACATTTAGGAAAGTTGCAGCAAAGGAAACCATCAACATCATTATCGGATCAGATGACAATTTGAGCCTCAAAAATAATTGAATCGGCCGCAACCATGGAGGCACAAATTGTTCAACACACTGTAGTGAAGCCAGGCAAGCATGAGAAATTCATGGTGGAGACATCTTCTTTCCACGTCCGAGGAGAGAGGTATGAAGTTCATGTTGCCAAGCAATAGTGGTCTAGCCTACTAGCAAACGGTGAAACTTCACAAGCATGGAAAGCTTTAAGAGCTTCCATCGTAAAGCAGTTTTTGGCAACCGATGCCAAACAAAAAGTACTCACCGAATGGCAAAGCTGAAGCTCTCTTCCTAAAAATCTATTCACAAATATGTAGACAAGTTTTGGGATTTGCATCTCAAAGACACTGTCTTCAAAAAGATGGATTTTGGAGAGCAAATCCAACAATTTCGTGTGGGTTTAACTGAAGATATGGCAGAGTATGTCAACTCCCAAAGGCCACCCACCATATCTACGGTCATACACCATACAATATTGGCTTCACAAATCAATTTCCAACAAGGGGCTAAGAGAAATCTTAAGCCCACGGAGAACAAGGACCGTAATAACGAGCCCAAGGGGAAGGACAATGTCCAAAAGTCTCCTAAAGGCAACACCAACAACAACAAATCTAAGGAGAAGGGAGTTTATAAAGGAAAACATAAACCTCTCCAGAAGAGCTAGAGCGTTATCATAAAGATAACCACTGTTTCAAGTGCAGGAAGCAAGGGTATGCCTATCATGCTTGTCCCCACAAGAACATACAAAATGAGCCTCCTACAGCTGCCTTGGTTGAAATCCAAGAAGAGGATACTCACCACAAAGGATCTCCTCTATGCCATGCTTGGGGAAAGGTAAGAGAACATGATGCTTTCAATTTCTTTGACCCTGGTTCTACTCACAATTTCATATCCAGAGAGTTGGCCACCAAGCTAGGCGTCCAAGCCTATGAGATGGGAGATGTCCTACCCGTTGATGGTGCTTTCAAGGGGCAAGAAGCCTCAATCACTCCATTAATTGGGAAATTGAGGCTCCATGTCCAAAGCTATGTGGACAAGGAGGACTTCTTTATCTCTCCTCTCAAGCACAAGGATGTAATCATAGGGGCATCATGGTTTGATCGCATGGATCCCAATGTTAAATTCCTTAAAAGTCAAATCTACTTTAGGTTCAGGGAAAAATATATTCTAAGGAGTTGGGAAACACCATACCCATTGTACATATGTAAACTTTCAATAAGTCAATAAAGAGCTCTATTTCTGTGTACATGATTTTTGTTAAAGATTCTCAAAATGAACCTAATGCTTTAGCAAAAGAAAATATAAACAACCACAAGGAATTAGAGTTATCCAACTTTCTTATTTCAAGATGTTTTTATTGACGACATCCCTTGTGAACTACCTCCTAAACAAGGCAATCTAATAAAAGGATGGCCTAATCCAAGGAATCTATACATGAACTAAGAAGTTTTATAGGCATGTGTGCATACTATAGATGCTTCATAGAAAAGTTCTCACAAATCGCAGGACCATTACATGATCTAACAAGGAAAAATGCTAGGTATACATGGTCTACCAAGAAGAACAATGCTTTCAAAAAGCTTATCTCTCAACCTCTGCTTACATTGTCGGATCTCTCAAAACCATTAGAGGTCCAATGCGACGCTTGTGGTGATTCCCTTGAGCTGTTTTACTCCAAGAAGGGCATGCCATAGCCTACGAAAGTCGAAGGCTCGACCCTGTTGAGCAAGCTCTAGGAATATATGAAAAGGAACTCCTCACAATTCTACATGGCTTAAACTCGTGGAAGCACTATTTAGTGGGGACTCCTTTCATTGTGGGACGGATCACCAAAGCCTTAAGTACTTCATGACGCAGATCAAGCTCTCTGACAAACAAATGAGGTGGGAAAATTTCCTTTTGCAATTTCATTTTCATATTGCTCACATTGCTGGCAAGCATAATCAAGTAGCCCATGCACAAGATCGCCAGGAGTGAATGGGGTTTCCATAGCAACTCACAATGATCTATCTTCTATGATAGATGAGTACGCTATTCATCCCAATTTTAGAGATGTGATTTGAGTCCTTGCACTAGGCAAGAAATAAGAACTATTCACCTTACAAGATGGTTATCTTCTCTATGGCAATAGACTATGCGTTACTAACTCACTATGTGAGAAAGTGTTGGAGCCCCATTGGTCCAACTGTTGTAATGAGCCCATTTGTAAAGCATATCAAATTCCATTTTTTATGTCAAAGACGTCTTATCAGTTTGATCCATTCGTCTCAATTATGTAAATATTAGTCAGTTAGTCAGGACTCAGATTTATTCCCACTTTTGTAATCATGAGCAAGAGAACCCCATGTACATTTTTTGAGCTAAGGCGACTAAAGTATAAAAGTCACCTTAGAACCATTTTTGAATAACATTTGAATTAATCCTGTGTCGTACGAGTCTGAGAGAGAGAGAGAGAGAGAGAGAGAGAGAGAGAGAGAGAGAGAGAGAGAGAGAGAGAGAGAGAGAGAGTGAGAGAGTCTTATCTTCTTCACTACGCGCTTCTCCCTCACCGGATTCACGACTCAACCACACCACCGCGATAGTCTCTCCGAGAGCTACGCGCCCAGGCCACACATTCGCCGTTTTGAGTTGACCGCGATCGATTCTTCCTCGAGCTTGTTTTGCTTGTAAGAGGCACAAACGGTGTCTATTTTCAATAATCAAGTGCTTCATGGAATGAGAAAGAGATTAGCTACACATAGATACTGATAAACTTAAGTTTCGCCCACTTTTGGATTATGAACTATTGGTCTATCGCGACAGCATTCGAGATAGCTAGGGTTCAAATCTGGTGAGATTAGACTTATAGGTAAGTATGTCCTAGTGAGAGGATGGTGCCTAGTAAGTTTGATGCGATTCTGAGTTCATTGGACGTGTAAACTGTGTTGTGAGAGTTAAGGGATAGGGTGGGTTGCATTCTACCAGGGTTAGTGATTGCATCATAAAAGTGCGTATGTGTATATTGGTCTCAACCTGACAAGCAAACGAGATTTCCTACGTGCACCTACGGGTTAGTCGTGTCATCGGATGATAAGTATGTTGTCTGTGTCGTGCTCGTGAGTATGAACAGGGGAGTAGTTAAGCCCTAAAACATTGGCGCCGTTGCCGGGGACACAAGACCTTAAGTAGGGAGATCTATGTCACTCGTGTGATGGTTAGCTTACTTTAGTTTTGACTAGAGAGAGCTTAAACTTTTAGAACAAGATCCAGGATAGAGTATCCTGAGGTCTAGTGGATAGCCAGGAAGCCTGTGTCTTGCCGAGGGTCTACGACTAGCTAGATTTAGTTAAATAGGATAATGAGGAGTTATGGTTTTTGGTTTTGAGTGCTTGTTATACTTGTGAAGAAATAGAGTAGAAAAACGCTGTAAAACCCCAAAAAACAAACAAAAAGAAGAAACAATAAGGCTGTTTGCTTGCCTTGAAAGAAAAACCCACCTCATATCGACATTGAAATTTATTATTCAACACTCGAGAAAACATAAAAACTGTGACCAAAACCAACAAAAAAAAAAAAAGAAACAGGTGATTGTCATAAGGAAACACTAAGTGAACCTAAAAGAGGCAAAGATGAGATATAACCATTAGCCAAGGGTAAACTGACTGTGTCATGAGGTATGACTGATGTGCACAAGTTTAAGATGCAGTGTCATCAAATTTGCATTACTTCAAGTGAAATGGAGTTGTGAATTGTCAGAGAAAAGTGAAATTGTTGAAGTGCTTGAGTTTGAGGTCAAAATAAGTCCAAACTTCACAAAACTTGGGGGATAGACTTGTATGGGCACAGGGAACCATCTCTCCCGAGAGCTGTTAGAAATTATGGATTAGGAGCACCATTGGGAGAAGAACCTGGCCACTACAGAAGACCAGAGGAGGTATATCGACTAGGACGGGGAGATCCCATGATGAGATTTGGAGACCATCGTAGAATTAGACCTTCTCAAGTGCAAAAATGGATAAACAAGAAATATACGAGAAGCAAGGATCCAAGAGATCATGTAGCAGCCTTTGTGCGTGTAATTAGAGCTGAAGAGGTGCTAGACTTTCCTACCCAATTTGCAGGATTCGGTTTAACCTTAGAGGATGATGCGGCTACATGGTTTGACTCGGTGGAGCGAAGAGACTTTGAGTCTATGGAGGAAGTGTTTGACGAATTTATCGAGGAATTCTCACAAAGGGAGATAGCTCATAATACTGTCTCACAAATCCATAAATTCAAACAGAAAGATGGAAAGTCCGTGCGAAAGGCCGCCCTCCGATTAAAAAGATATGTTAAGTTCTGTCCTGTGGAAGAACTGCCAACTCAGTCCAGACTTATGCATATTTATACAAGGACTAAGGAATGCAGATCTTCAAAAGGACTTACATATGAAAAGGAGCACTACGTTGAATGATTTGACCAAGGAAGCGCTATACCTTGTGGAAAATTGTGCGGTCTACAAAGAGGGTGAGTTCAAGGATCTTGACGATGATTCTTCCTCACAACAAAGCGGGAGCAAGTCTACTAAGACAACACTGAAGGGGGAAGTAGCGGTAAGCCAAGAGCAGCTTGTAGAGGAAGTGCTTAAAAAGATTAACTTGTATTCCAAACCATAAGCTAAACAACCAAAATGGTGTGCGATTGAACAAAAATGGACAAACCATGGAACGTAGGAGTGTTATTATAACAAGGGATATGTGAGAGAACGACCATATGCTCCACAAGCTCAGGCGACATCTCGTCAAGTTCAACCGATGCCTAGATATCAAACTGGCAACCTACCAGGACCTGTAGGTGCAGAAAGACCACAACCAGTGTTGGGACAACAACCACCCCTACCAGGATTACGACCAGTCGGCATAAGATACACACCCACAATAACTGAGTCGGACGAGAAGGCTTTGGTACCTATGCATGCATACTATGACGAGCCCAATGGATATGCGACGAAATCTGTCTATTATCCACAGGACGAACCCTCTACACCTGAACCATGGAGCATGATAGGAAATACAGGACCACCAACTGCTGGACAGACAGTAGGAGAAGGACGTATAGCCTGGATGAAAGAACACTGTTATTCATAGCCAAAGGAGGCATGAGCGGGCAAATAATTGCGCACCAACAAAGAGGAGCTCCAGGAGCACCTCAACAGCCTAAAGGACCATACTACAAGTTTGGAGGAGACCATTGGCTGATGGATTGCCCTCATGACGAAATCATTAGGGTCAACGCATATTGCACGGAGTGTGGAATTACTCACTTGATCCCTGATTGCCTTAAAAACCCGAGCAAAGGAGCAAAAACTACCTTGAATATGCTGGGAGCGCTACCGTCCAGTGGAGGGTCAGAAAACGAAACTCCGATTCCTGTTAAGGTCTTGACAAGAGCCCAAGAAAGGAAAAATGACAATCAGCCCAAGAGTAACGATGAAAATCAAGAAGAAATCAAGACTGACAAGTCTAGTGTCAGTCATGATAATCCTTGGAAAGAACAAAGAGCGAAAATGAAAGCTAGATGTGAGCGAAAAAAAAAAGATGTAGAAGCTGAGCTAACGATAGCTCGAGAACAACTTAAACAGCAAAGAGAGTCCGACTCTCTAAAATCAACGAAAGGACCAAAGAGTGCAAGCTCAGGAGGGTCGGTATTGGTAGATAAGATCAATGAACCCTTAGATGCAATCTTGCAAGCATATGAAGAAAGATTGAAGAACAGACAGACCCTAGAGCAAAGGTGGATGACATATCCATATCTAGAGATAGAAAAACATAGACTAGAGATGTGCAAACAGCTGATTGAAACTGCACAATATTTACTGGAGCCTCCACCTATGGAAGCGGGAGATAGAGTAATCAAACCACCAAACCATGAAACACCTCACAAAACCGAACAAAGGATACCCGACAAGATAGAAAACATTAAATCCTTGCCGGATGTAGAGGATGCAAAAGACGTACCTAATAGCACTGATGAATCATTGAAAGATTTTCCACCATATTCGCCTATTGTGAAAGAAAATTGTCCTGAAGAGCTATGGGAAACGGTGCGAAAAGCTCAAGAAAAATATAAAAAATTAGTCGAGTCAGCGCCTTTCTCGGAGCTGAACTTGAATAAGACTCCATGGGATTTGGACGTTAAATCATTTCAAGGGGATAATGGTTCAGTTGCATCCGAAGATATCAGACCACAATCTCTCAGAACTTTGCCATCATATATGGGGGACTATGAGGCAAGATCAGAAATTCGAAGAGTACCTTCTCAGAGAATAGGCGGTTCAAATCAATTGGACACTAAAATCCTGAGAGACTTGTTGACCACTCCGGTCAAGTGTACAATCACATTGGCAGAATTGTTAAAAATTAGGCCAAGCATGTGGACGGAAGTGGGCAAATGTCTTGAAAAATTTGGCATAAGGACGCCTCTTAAGTTCTTCGAAACCGAGCTTAATGACACAGAACCGAAGAAAGTCAACACTAGACCAGTGCCACTCAACAAGGTAGGAGAGTGTTGTGAGGGTGAAGACGGCAACATGACCCTACTAGTTGAGTATAATGGCATAGAAACTAAGGCAATACTTGATAGTGGAGCTGGCATTGCCATTGCGACCAAATTGCTATGGGAAAAATGGGGAAAACCAGCAATACGAACAACTAGAATGAAATTGCAACTGGCGGATGGGCACATAGAAAGGCTTATAGGATTGCTTGAGGCAATCGTGGTATCTTCCTGTGGCATAGAATATGAACATACCTTTGCCGTAGTAGATTTCGGCAAGAAGAACAACTATGAAATTATCCTTGGTAGGCCGTTCATGAGGCAACTCAAAATGGTGCAAGACTGGGGGTATGATTATTTGTATCTAAGACATGCTGAAACTACTACACGCGTAAACATGAAAAATCATAACTACCATGATGTCACGAGAACCCCTGTGGAAGAATTTGACTCAGCCACCATTAGTGGATCAGGAGTCCCAGCATGGCTTTGTAAGAAAAAAGAGATATGGATGTGTGGGGCATCTCATTGTAGTGAATTTGACCACGATGAAAGGACACTAGAGAGGGTCTTGGAAGACGATGCCTATATACGAGAACCTTTTCCTGAAGAGAAGCTCGAACCCCTAGAATGGTCTCAAATTTTAGCTACATTGGATGTATGCGTCAATGAAGTCACTCCCACCAAATTTTGTGATGAGAATGGCTACGATATCATACCATACTATATGTTGAGCAAAATTTTGGAGGAGGACGAGGACGAGGTATATATTGAGAATACGAGGATCCACAAAACAGAAACGAAACTTGAGATTAAGATAGTGGGCTATGTGGACATCCCCACTAAAGAAATCAAGCAGGAAGGAGAAGAATTTTATGATTCTTCTGATCAAAGTGAAAACAAGGATAACGCGGATGACGAGAAGTCGGAAAATACAGAGGGAGACGACAATCAAGATCAAGACAATGACGTCTTCTACAATTTCCCAAACCAAAATGAGAGACGTCAAAAAAGATACAAGAGTAAACGACACCACATCAGTACACCAACCAGGTTGAGGCCCATGCCGAAGTTTGAGGGTAAGACACATTTCCTTATGAACATTCATGTTGTTGATTGTGCTAAGGATAAAGTGTCAGGAAGATTTCTTAAGGTTGCTGAAGACTCAGGATTTAAGTCCAGACTGTTGAAACCTAAGAAAACCAGCAGACCAAAAAAAAGAGTACCAACAGAAAAACTGAATGTCTATGGTAGTCCAATTATGACGAAAATTGAACGGAAAACAAGATATAATGAGTGGAAACAAAAAATTAAAAATGTAAGGACAACTGAAATGGAAAGAAGCAATGGAACGAACGCTAGTGATGGGAGTAAAAAGATAGATGTACCTCCTTACTATTGTAAGTACACCATTCAGGAAAGAAGATTGGTGGTTCAACAACCAATGAGGGAGCCTAAATCAAACGAGTCCTACGACGGGCCAGAGAACGCCAAGAAAATAGACTTAGCAGAGCCAAGAGAAAATCCTCGACCTGCTTACATTGCCACAGATCTAGGTCGAGAAGAGGAGGACTTACTGATCAAAACACTTAAGGAATTTCGGGATGTATTTGCCTGGTCGTACAGAGATTTGAAGGGAGTGGATCCTAACATTTGTGAACATTCAATCCCTCTGAAGATGCAAAGCCAAGCAAACAACGTCCATACATGTACAATGAGACATTCGTCAAAAGGATAAAAGAGGAGATAGACAAACTTATGGAGGCTGAATTTATTTATGAGATAGAACACACGGACTGGGTGTCCCCGATAGTGGCGGTACCTAAGAAAAACGGGAAATTACGAGTCTGTGTAAATCTCAAGAAGGTAAACGTAGCAACTATAAGAGACAACTACCCTCTTCCTATCATTGAACACGTCCTGGAACGAGTGGCTGGCAAGCAAGCCTATAGCTTTATGGACGGATTCTCTCGTTATAACCAATTGGGGGTCAAACTAGAAGATCAATACAAAACAACATTTGCAACAGAATGGGGCATATATGCGTTTAGGGTAATGCCATTTGGCTTGACCAATGCTCCAGCCACATTTCAGAGATTAATGACACACGCTTTTAAAGAATACTTGCGAAAATTCTTGGATATTTACATGGACGACTTGTGTGTCTATTCTCTATTGAGAGAAGACCATATAGATCATTTGAGAAAGGTATTCGAAAAATGCAGAACGTATAGGATTTGCCTCAACCCAAAAAAATGCATATTCATGGTACGACAAGGTAAAATCTTAGGCCACATAGTGTCGGCTAATGGAATTACCACTGATGAAGACAAGGTGAAGGTGATCATAGAATTGCCAAGACCAAACACAATATGAGAGGTACAATCATTTATGGGACATTGTGGATACTATCGACGTTTTATCTACATGTACGCTGTAATAGCAAAACCCTTGTATAGTCTAATCACGCTCTTCATTTGGACAAATGAATGTGAGGAGTCATTCCAAAAAATAAAAGATGCATTGGTATCTGCACCAATTCTACAAGCACCAGATTGGTCAAAGATATTCCATGTACATGTAGATGCTTCAACATTTGCAATAGCCTGTATACTAGCACAACCAGATGAGGGAAAGACGGATTTTCCAATCAGTTATGCTAGTAGACAACTCAACAGTGCAGAAAAGAATTATACTACCACTGAAAGAGAAGGATTGGGTATGATATATGCCGTAAAGAAATTTCGGCATTACTTACTCGCGAACAAATTCACATTCTTTGTGGATCATCAGGCACTCTTATACTTAGTAAACAAACCTTGCAACACGGGACGAATTGTAAGATGGTTCATTGTGTTGCTGGAGTTTGATTTTACGGAAGTGGTTAAGGAAAAACTCATCAAAGAGCAGACCACCTTTCTCGATTACTACATGGCGAAAAAGCTACCGGAGTAGATGATGATCTCCCAGACGCATACCTGTTTAATATAGAGATGGTACCGAAATGGTCAGAGCAAATTATTCCGTTGCTGACATATGGAATGAATCTTGACGACAAAGGTGGAAGACATTAGACAAGCACGAAATTACACAATGCTTGCGGGAAGAATGTACCATCATGGAAACGATGGGATTCTAAGATTGTGTATAGGCCCAGAGGAGTACGAAGCGTATCTAGAGGAGGCCCACACACAAACAGGGGGATTCCATAGAGGAAATCAAATGATGTATGCACAATTAAGAAGACTTGGAGTGTATTGGCCAGGAATGGCAGGCGATGTATCCAATTACATCAAGAAATGCGACTTTTGCACATCCAATACCACTGTGGGTTATGCCACATTATACCAAGTGACAGTAGCACCCTCATGGAGTCATGCTATTGTGGATTATTTGACTAATAAGGAGCTGCCAGGAGATTGGTCTAAAGCCAGAAAAAAGGCTTTACAAATCGAATCGAATAGGTATACCATGATTAGTGACCAATTGTATAAAAGAGGAACTGATGACCAGCTGAGGTTAGTTCCTCATGAAAATGACTACTTTCCATTATTGGAACAGGCTCATGCATGCATAGCAGGTGGTCATTTTTCAGCAGAGAGAACCGTAAAAATCATTATGGTTGCAGGGATTTGGTGGCCGACCATGATTCAAGACGCAACAGAATTCGTGAAAAGGTGTGATGAATGTCAACGCAGTAAGGTACCAGTTAAAAGAGACGAAATGCCTTTAAGACCAATGATGAGTGCTCGAGCATTCGCTAAATGGGGATTGGACTTTGTTGGTCCTATAACTCCACCAGCGTATCGTTCACAAGCACAATATATCATAGTGGCCACGGACTACATGACCAAATGGGTGGAAGCAAAAGCCACAACGAAAGCAGACGCTAGAACCACGACACAATTCTTATATGAATATGTGTTTACACGTTATGGCCTTCCAATCGAGCTGGTAAGTGATAGAGGGACACACTTTGTAAATGAAGTTATCCAACATCTCTTAAATGAGTTTATGGTAATTCATCGCAAATCTGCACCCTATCATCCACAAGCCAATGGCCAAGCGGAAGCGACCAACAAAGTATTGTGCACGGTTCTTATGAAACTGGTTAGTGAAACAAGAACAGATTGGGATCAGATGCTCTATTCGGCATTGTGGGCTTATCGAGTTGCATATAAAACAACACTCAATGCTACACCATTTAATATGGTATATGGGTTAAATGCAATATTGCCTATTGACTTTTTGATCCCCACACTAAGGGTAGCAAAACAGTTGGACTGGACGGGGCATGAACTTTCAGAGCGGTTAGAGGACCTTGAAAAATTAGATGAGTTACGACTCAACGCTGTAGCGGCCATCTATGCAAAAAAAAGACAACAGAAAGAGTTTTTTGACAAACATGTCAAGAACAAGGACTTTAAAACGGGTGACTATGTCTTAGTATACACCCTTAAACAGCATACCAAAAAGATAAAGAAAAGGGGCATGGGACCTTATTTGATCCAAGAAATATCGTCCAGCGGAGCAGTAAAACTGTCGACACTAGATGGAAAAGAAATGCCGAACTGGATTAGTGGGTGTCGTTTAAAAAAATATCATCTCCCTTTAACACTGGAAATATTGTTTCAACTGCATTATGGAAAAACATATAGACAGGAACAACAACGAATTCAAGACCAGGCACAACAAGAAGCAAAGGAACGGATTGCTAAACGAAAGCAGTTTCTCAAGACAATAAACATGGTCACCCCAATGATGACTGATGAATATCCTCTTTCAACATCCCAAACAATCGAAGCGGATATACAAAGCGACGAATTAGAAAAGACCATGACAGACCTTAGGGCTCAGGACGATAGCATCATCAACGACTTGGAAGATACATGGTGTAGTCCTTACATTAAAGCTTATGCAGGCACAAAACAAGTTGAAATCTATGCATTGCTTGACATTGGAGCAAAAATGAATGTCATCAGCTTTGAGCTCTTTCAGAAACTTGGACCAATGAAGACGATTCCAGAGACACACAGGTTGAAAGTAGCGTCGGGTGATGAGGTGACCATGATGTGGTCTATTATAATACCAATCACAGTGCAGGCACACCTGTACACTACAAAATTCCATGTACTATCGCCAAGTAGGTCAGCAACTCAATGTATCTTAGTAGTGTCATGGATGAAAGCTAACAGGGTATTCATTGATTTGGATACGAATGAGGCACTATTCAGAAAGGAAAACTTTTCAGAACCCTTCTTATCATATAACCAATTCATATCAAGGAGGAAACAAAAGTGAATACAACCGCAAAAATCTGTCCAACAACATACAAAGTTTACAAGTCCAGCAGTGTCTTATCAAAAATTAGCAACCATGCAGGGAACCAGGCAAGTTTGGGTACGGAGTACAAAGCTGACCGAGGCACAATTACATCAAAAGCGGCAATACAAAGTGTGGATAAGGCGCGATAGCCTAATTCCTATAAAAGAGGAGTTTGAAGAATAGACACAACACCGAAAGCCAGCAAAACTTCAAAGAAACATAGTCAATCTGTCAAATACGCAACCGACTATATTGGTATGGAGGCCAAAAGTGCCAATTCAAAAGGAGCCAACAACAAAAGAAGGGCGGACAAAGATGACAATTGTGCAGCTATCTACAACCGTCAAGGTCAACCAACATCATACAAACAGCACGAGGAAACAAACAAAATCAACAACGAAAACTACAAGGATGTATCAGACACAAATCATGAAGGCAGCAAGAGAGAATGTTCCACTAGATACGACAATAGCGACTTCAAAGGAACCACATATGCCAATTCAAAACCAGTGGAAAACAATCAAACAACGGGTGGCAGAGTTACAACTACTACTTGCAAAGAAAATCTGCCAGCCAATTCAAGATACCACAGGAAACCTCGACGACAAATGCCAATAAGCGAATCGCTTATACCTTCCTCTTGCGCTGCATACATTCTTTCTACATGCATTGACCGTACATGCATATAGGGCTATATTACAAGGCCTGCATTAGCACGAGTTCAAACCCATGCACAAAACATACCCTTGATGATACCCTGTCATCCGGGAGGACTCCGACTAGGAGGGGGGGAGGCATTCCAAATGCGGACTCATCATGTCATATATTAGAGGGCAATGTTTGCGAGCAATTTTTCAACCATTTTTTGCGTTTTATTGTGTGATTTTTGGAAAAAGAATATGCCCTCATAATTAATCAGAATCGGGGACCAAATCATCATTCATGAGCCCCTAGGGATGTGTATAGACTATAAAGAGAGTCAAATCTGGCCAAAAACTGTCTAAAAACGGCAAAAAATAGGCCAAGGTTGACGATAGTGAGCGAGATTGTACATAGACGAGAGAAAAGTGATCTACAAAGTGTGTTGCTTCTCATTGGTATTTTTCTAGGTTAGAATTGCTATTTTCGGGTTATTTTGGGATTTATGTGCTTTATTTTAGCCATTTTCTAGCAAAAATTATAGAAAAAAATCCGCAATCCAGATGGAAACACAAAAGAAGAGACACTTGATCAGAGCAAGGTAAAGAAGACACAAAAACAGTAAGGACTGCAAAGGTGACAGAGAAAAATGACCACCGTCATGAAGGGACCTCCAAAAGGAGAAATCTACAAAAATAGTAAAATTAGAGCAACCGAAGTCCAAATCAGGAAATTTGCGAGCCTAAACCGCATCTCGCAAAAAGTTATGGCCACAGGTAAAAGATGGGAAAATTTGGTGTCGGAGTCTCGATTACATATAGAGAGACTAGGTTAGAAATTCCTCATTTGAGTCATTTTCCATAGTGAGAGAGAGAGAGCTCCCTACAACAGTTGAGACTTCCAGGAGCTCATCCATCGCGCACGGTCGCCAAATCGACATCAGATATGAGAGGTATGCTCATCAACACTGACTCTAAGTGTTGTTTACTTCAGTTAGTCGCAAAACCTAGCCGGCATCACAATCACAACCTGTGTACACATACGGTAGAATGGTTGTTAGGGAGACCTAGAGGCCACCAAATGGGACCAAAAGTGAAAGGCATAGTGCTAATAGCTTAGGGATCGAGCCTATGACCTCGGTAAGCGTGAAGGAAGCCGCTCAGAAAACCCTAATTTAACAGGACCTGCAAATGGGTGACAAAACCAAGGTGATCGGAAATGAGCCAAAATTCATAGATAGCAAGCCAATGACCTCGACAAACCGACTGAAGGGTTAGATTATGAAAAAGTTCGTCAAAACGGAGCCTAAAGTCCCCATCTGACAAAAACCGCACAAAGCATCACAATACTCTAACGGGCCAACCAAGTGACAAAATTACACCAAATTCAACAAGGAACATCCAAAGGAGGTCACATACGAGATGGAATGTGTCCACTCAGGAAAAAAGTTCTTCCACTAGGGCAAATGCCGGCAACAGGCCAGAAAGACGTCCAAATGGTCGTTCTTGGTGTTTCAAACACCAAACCAACAACCGACTGCTTGGATGGAAGGTCAAAAGGAAGTAGAAAACAGCCAGAATCATACAAAGACCAAAAGGAACCACGACTATCACCTAAGTGGTCTACTTCGACTTCAGGACCAGCTAAGTGCTGCAAACAGGGAGTACATTCTGCTAAATTGATTAAAACTTGATGTGTGTGTGTCTAGGAGGGCCTATTAACACCATGAATGTCAACTAACATCAAAAAATTGGTAAAAATGACAAAGTGCCCAGTCTATCGTGATAGACTTGAACTTGCACTTAGATAAGGGAAACTTTGACTTTGGCTTCATGAGGGGTGCTAACAAGGAATGTTAACCACCAATATCAAGTCAAAGTGCCAGAAAAATCTATTTTGGCCAAAAAGCTCAGTCTATCGCAATAGACTTGATGCAACAATTTTTGGGGGGAAAGACTTTTCAAATTTTTATAAGCTAGACTTGGGGAAGCAAATGAAGGCAGTACACCAAATTTGGTGCCAAGATGGACTCATATAGCAAGCTGAGAAAGACATGCACACAACTCAGAGTCAGAACAAAAATTCTCAAGGGCAGACAGGTAAAATTTACATGTGAGGGGTCAAGAAACCTTGCATCAACTGGGAGAAGGCAGACAGATGGTCACAAAGCCAGAAAATGACAAACTGGCACTAAGTCCCAGTCTATCGCGATAGACCAAGCAGAGGGATACTGGACCATCTTATCAAAAATCTGAATTAGCAGCTGTCTTCAACATGATGCAAGATGACCACCCACTAAGTTTGAGCCCAAAACAACACAAAATGAAGGAGATAGACCAACATCTCTCTGAGGGGAATCTTGAAAATTGGGAGTTGATCCAAAAAGGGGTCACTTGACATTCATTTGAGGTGAAAAGGGGATCAAACCATGTGCAAGGTATGGGAAACCAAGTGGTGGAGTCACAACTGCAAAAAAGGACCCAGATAAAAAAAAATGCCAGTCTATCGCGATAGACTAAGAAAAAGTAGCAAAGGGACAGATTTTGAGCTTTGGCTTATGGAGTGACCTTACATGCCATGAGAGAATACACCACACAAAGTTTCAAGGCATTTGGACTTGTTCTCCTTCACAAACAACATCAATTTAAAGCCGCCAAAGTCGCACAATGGAAGAACTTGTCTATCTGCTAACATTTTCTCTTAACTAATCTTGGGATTAAGAAGGCTCATCTAGATGCATGATTAAGTGGTAATCAATTTAGGAGAGTAGTACTATGTTTGTGCATTAAATGATAATTGTGATGACAGGATCTATGGAGGCTTCTCCGGGAAAAAGAAAAGGCAAGAACCTGGCAATGGAAGGTGCAGCACCCTATGCACTTCTACCCAATTCTTTAAAGCCAGCAGCCACATGGATACCTGCAGATGTGCAACAAGCAGCGACCTTTCAGATATATCAAGGTTCATATGTGGATGACAAAAGAAACTTAGTGGATACGGTGATGATTCCCAAGGAGGCAGAGAATTACTTGAAAAGATCACCGCAAAGGTCATGGCTTAAAAAAGTCGGCTTGTGGAACTTTGTGTCACTACCACCAGTAGGGATAGATTTCAAGAGGGTACATCATCTAATAGAGACTTTCCAAGAAGATGGAACTTGCAGAGTGGCAGGCATGGATAATGAAGTGATGGAGATCTAGATCACCAAAGAGATCATCAAAGAGGCATTGAAACTGTCAGATCAAGGAGCAAACATGAGAGAAAGAAGGAAAAATCTCACAGTTTACTTGGAAAAGTCCAAACTACCTTCTTTCGAACTCATAGCAGACCCAGAAGTAAGAGAGCTGACACAGATCTACAGTCAGTGTTTATTGAGCTACAGCAAAAGGCCGCCAAGATACACTACACCGCATGGGAGCATCTCAACCACATTGACATGGGCTATGGGAATGACCCGTGAGTTCTACATAGATCACGTGTCATATCTGTTTGAAGAAATGACAAAGCTAAGGCAGGACAGACCCAATTACATTGCAAGAGGAGAAGTCCTAACCAGAGTAATATACCATGCCATAGGTGCGGTAGATCAGTTGTCACTTGCCCCTCATCAGAACGACTGGCTGGTATTAAGGGAAAATAGCGAAGACGGATCACAAAGGAAAGTATCGGCATCTATTAATACCATTCGAGGACGCAAGCTGGAAAGAGTGACAAGAAGTACACAAGAAAAGATGGCTGAAGAAAAAAGAACTGAAGAGGAAGATGCCCGACTAAAGAAGCGAAAAGCGGAAATGGAAAACAACACCAGGTTGCAGAAGATAGCAAAGATGGAAAGGATGCTAGAAGGGTTTTCTCTAGAAAGATCTCTACGAGGCGATGTAGGCGCCACTTGGAAATCGTCTAGTAGCACTTTCACACTGAGAACAAAGAATAGAAACAACCCAGCTTTTGAGCTGGACTGGTTCGAGAAATACATCCAAGAAAGAAATGCGAGGGATGAGCCAGAACTGCTACTAGAAGAGGAGGATCTCCAAACTTTGAGAGATCAGCTGAGGTCGACTTCACGTGATCAGGAGACACCGCCGCCATCTCCACGGCCAGATACAAGTGAGAGGCAATCTAGCCCACCTGCTGAATCTACTTCGCATTCAGAAAGATCACATCAAGATGACAGAGTTCACACACCGCCCAGTGAACAAGAAGAAGAGGAGGAAGAAGAAGAAGGAACAGATAGACGCCAAAACACTGGAACCATATCACAAAGTGATAAAGGCAAGCAAAAGGTGGTGGATTAGTCTAAAGATAAAGCTTCCTCCTCTCAAGAAATTGAGCTGGAAGCTACTATAGATGAAGATTTGCAGTCAATGGCAACAATACTAAATCGAACAAGACTGCACAGTCAGTGGTTAGCTGATCAGAACCGGTCCAACAAAATGAAGCTACAAAAAACTGATGAGGAAGTTCAGAGACTGCAAGAGCAAAGGGAAGACACTCTAAAGCTGATCAGCATCAGAGATACTGAAATATTGGGGCTCAAAGGCACAGTAAATCTTCTCAAGGACAATTTACAAGAATCGGAAGTCTTCAATGCCATATGTGAAGATACAATAAACGTGTTCCTTGAAGATGTCAGTGAAAGAGACGAACACATCCAACAGTTGGAAAAGGAAAAGCAAGATGCACTAGAGGCCATCACAAGTTTGCAAGTCGTCATCGATGACTTACAAATTGAAGTCAAAGATTTAAGAGCAGTAACAGATATCCAAGCAAGAGAAATCGAACGCGTTAAAAAGCAAAAAACGTCGCTACCAACAACACCAGTAGTCCATCCAGAAGAAGAAGTGGCTGCACTAAAGAGGGAGCTGGAGTTACAAAGAAAACAGCGTTTAATGATTGCTGAAAGTGCGCTTAGAGCAGAAGGTGAACTACAAAGACAAATTTCAGATTTGCAAAGTGAACAACAACAAGGACCAGCTCCTGATAGTGAAATGGAAAGCATTGTTTCCAAATCACTCAGGGAAGAAAATGAAAACCTGCACATCAGGATAAAACAGTTAGAGGAGTCGGCCGCTAAAAAAGACATGGAATTTCAAGCTCTACAAATCAATAGTAGAACAATGACCGCACAAATCGCAAGTCTACAAAGTGCAGGGCAGCACCAAGGACATGGACGAATGCACATGGAGCCAGTAACAATGAATTTGGTTGGACTCGCCGAAGTTTATGGGGGTCAAGATGAGTACGATGAAGATTCAGATGAACAGGAGGCACATACGCAGACTGATCAAACCGGCTCCAAATACCAAGAGACAGAAGAAGATTCAGTCACGAAGATGGAAGAGCAGAGGCTAGCCGAGCAAATGGAAAAGCAAACAAAAATGATACGGTACAAGGCTATGCAACTCAAAAAGGAGTTGCTACAAGGGCTTTCCAGATCGCGCAAAACAGCAGCAGAGCTACGGCAAGAATGGAATGCGCCTATGTTACCTTATGCTCTGCTGAAGTATGAGACTCTAACACATCAACGGTAGCTCGAAAAAGAAGAACAAGTGCCAGTATTTGAAGGAGAAGTACAAGATAGGAAACGGCAAAACAGAATAGTGGACATCCAGCCAAAGTGGAGGCATCAATGGCTATTGGATCATCCTCATAACCTGATCCACTTAGTCAACGCACCGCCTAAGCTGAGGAATGACAGAACGTTTTGCCCAACTCCCCGAACATACACCTATAGCCAACATAAAGCACTACAGAGCAGAAATCCGAAATGGCTGAATTATCCAGTAATGCTAGGGCCAACAGAGGAAGAGAGAATATCAGGTTCTTACATGGTGAAAACCCTGCAGGGCGCCATAGCAGAATTCGAAGGCTCTCCTGACCTATCCTGCAAGATGCTATGTAAAATAGCTTGCACATTTTGGGCCTGTCTCATAGCCTTCTCAGAAAGCTGGACATCAGAGTATATGAATACTAAAAGAAGCATCTCATAATTGTCATACGATCTAGGTGGGCCACCGACAGAGCCAGTATTGTATGCTTATTTCAAACGGCTGATGTTTCTGCCAAGCTACTAATAGCCGTTTTTCGGCTTTCCATAATTGCCATAGTAAGCTACCTCACCCTATCAAATCACTCAAACATTTTGGTTATCCCGACCATTTCACTGCACATAGGCGTGTGTGAGTTACGGGACTTTTTCCATATCTCCTTAAAAACCCTCAGCTAGCTAGTCACTGGGCTAGTTGAGCCAAAAAAATAAATAAAATCAAAAAAATAAAATATATTATGGCCCATTTGTGTGTAAATATTGCATTATATATATGGCCTAAATATAGGGATTTTTATAATTATTCTGGTATTTTATTTAAATATTTATACTTAGGTGTGTGTTTTATTAAACTTATGTACACCTTCTTTCATCCTCTTACACCATAAGTATTTTGCCAATGTGTACATACTCTATCCTTATATTTTTTCTTTTATACAAATCACCCCCACATTTTCACCCTCACCCTCGTGAAAACAAAAAATTGATTTCTACTCATTGGTCACATTTATTATATTATTTACTTGCATACCTTTTCCTCTTTCACCCAAAATAATTCAAAGAGGGACCATATCATATGATTCCAATATCTTTCCATATCCATAACTCCTCCATATTTTTATTATTATTTTTACTCATTATTCTAACACCATGTGCTCATTGAGCTAAAGTCCATGAATAGTCCATACACTAGTCCCACCATGTATATATTTTTTTATTCACCAATAATCCTCCTCCATGTATGTGTCAAGGGCAACTTGGATGCTTTGTATTATGATATGACAAAGGAGGGGCTCACTCTTGGATGCATTGTAAGAATTCAACAAAGGAGGGGGCCACTGAAGACTTTTTGTGAAGAAAAAACAGGTCTTTTGGTGGGATTTTTAATATCCATCTCCGCTCTGAATTTGGAGCGGTGGCCCAAAAGAGAAAATGTAGCCCACTCCCTGAATAATCACCTCAAATTTTTTCATGATTTTTGGAGCAACCACCGGTGAGCTATGATTTTTTGAGTGGGCCCCAGTCTGCCCACTTTTCTCACAAGTAGCCCATAGTCTTCTCTCACCTCTTTCCACACTTCTACACACACACACACACACACACACACACACACACACACACACATTCCTCTCAATCCCTCACTCAAACCTGCACCTTCAATGGTTTCTCTCACATTCTTCACCATTAACCTCCCCACTTACTTCCATAGCTCTCATATGAGCTCTCCATGTACATACACCATCTCTATGCCTCTCTCTATTATCTCCAAAGTACAATTCCATCTTACTCCTTATATATATACATACATTCAGCATGTGTACCATGCTTAACCTCTGCAAATCAAGAGATCTCATCAACAGAATTACCATTTTCATCACGATAATCAACCTTGGCGGCGGTGGCGTAAAGAAGGGAAGACGAAGAAGAAGATCGATAGTCATTTTGAGAACCTACACAAGTAAGTCCAAAACTTCTTCAAGCTTCACCATCACAAGGATTTTCTCACTTCATTCAACCATCTTACTTCAACCATCCACCCCATTCTACCCATTGTAAATATATCATTAACTGTGTAGTGATTACTAACACTAACCACTAACATACTAACACAAAATAGCCATTGACCTAACCATAAAAGACACCTCACCTCAAGACATGTGTATAGTAACTCTCTCTCTCTCTCTCTCTCTCTCTCTCTCTCTCTCTCTCTCTATCTCTCCTTACTTACTTTCACCTTATCTACCATCAATAATGCTCTCTTTTGAGCCCACACCCATGACTCAAGCAGACAAAGAAGGCCCACAATAGTTTGATATTCAAAAAAATCATAATCCTGATTTGTTAGCTTGTAAATTAGGATTTCCAATAATCTTAATGAGGGGTCTCCAACCTATAAATAGGCCCCTCTCCTTCTTGTAAAACAACCTCCAACATCTCACATAGCATCCCAACACTCTATGCGTGAGGAGAGACTTAGGTGTAGCAACCACTTGTGAGCTTCACTTTTGGTGTGAGAGAAGCCTTCAAGCTACACATTGCAAGTGAGAGAGCGTGAGTTCCACAAATCTCAAAACCACTATTGTACATGCTCCTTCATCATCAATAAATTGAGGTTTGGTGCATCAAAGGCGTGATTCGACGTTCAAATCTTCGTCCTTCCATTCGTGCAATACGGTTTGGTGAATTCAAGGTGACTTGTGTATTTTGAGTTTTTATCGGTTGATCTTGATTTTAGAAAGTGTTTTAGTGTGTTTTTCATTGCCAGTTTTGTGTCCATTGTAAGAGGGTATTGTGGTGAGAGGTCTCCCACACCCTAAGACAGTGTGTGTGTGTTTTGGCAATGATTAGCAATCACTAAGCATTGAGTGAGTTTTTGTACAAGCTCTACGATAGCATCATAACAAACCATCTCCATTTGCAAGTCACAAATAAGGTATTACGCAAGATCCATTCCTCTCTCTCTTCCCTTTGCTCTAGCTCTTTGCGAGTTGTTAGTTTGGTGATTGAGTGTAACTTGAGTTAAATGCGAGTTTTTAGTTGTTTTTCGAGAGATTGACAACCTCTTGTAGCCTCTATGCACAAGTCGAGTCAGCTTTGTTCCATGGATTGACAATTTAATCGTGGTTCGCGCTAATACTGCAATAAGATAGGATGGTGAGGTTAGACATGCGTCCCACATTTGGCGCCGCTGCCAGGGATCGAAGAGACCTAAACTAGGGAAAAACATGAACTTCTCGTGAAGTTATCCTGTAACTTCCTCTAGATCGCGTAGAGTTCAAAACTTTCTTTTAGAAACCGCATAGCTTAAAATTGTCGTCTTTTGCTGTGTAGAGGTAGCTTGGGAGTAATCGTACTTGTCGAGTGCCTTTAGGATTGTAAAAATAGATTAGGATTTTGAGAATGATTGGTAGACGAGACAAGTCTTAATATCAATGCTCAAAAAACCATAAAAGACAAGAAAACGAATGTTTGTGGACACTTTCCACAACCCCATTGCATAAGAATCTAGGAGTAGGGTAAGTAGGATCCGAGGTGGATTTCAGAACATTGCTCTCTTTGAAAGAATCAAGTGTGAGTTGTTATTGGAAGGTGCAGAATTTCAGGTCTACGGCTAGAAATAGCACAAAAAGACTCGAAACCACTCAATCCGACTGGAGAGTAAGCTTAAAAGTTGTATAAACGAGTTGGTAAGCTCAAGGACACTTTGAGGTAAAAATCTTCAAGAGTTGACCAAAACTCATATTATTTACTTTTTCTTGAGATTTTAGGCCAAATTAAGTTTTGACTTGATTCATAGGCTTAAAATAGCTCATGTAAAGACTGTCTTTGAAAAAATTGCAAAAAAGTGTTCATTTCAAGCCTGAAGTTAATAAGCGTGATTATTAACTTTTTGCTCCAAATTGACTAAGGTTCATACCATTGACTCATTACATGTGTACAAACAACTTTTGTAAAGGCCCTAAAGATTTGGATCACCAAACTGGAAAAAACTGGGTAAAAACTAAAGTTTGTACTGACTTTTTGAATCTTGAGTGTAAATTGGGAAAAAGTTTGTCCAAACTTGTTGAAATTTGATTCATAGGCTTATATTGATGTGATAAACATGTGTACATGCTCAGTTGACCAAAAAGATGCAAAAACTTGTCAGTTGTAAATAATCACGATTATTTACACCTGCCCCATTTTTCAACTTTTTTGACCAAGTCAGCATACCACTAGTTTAACCATGTTGTAATAAGTCCACAAACCAAATTTGGTAAGATTTGGATCACTGAATTGAAAATTGTGACCAAATTTGCAAAGTTAGTCTGCGGACAGAAAATTGATGACCATTTGACCAAAAATTGTTCAAACTTGATGAAACTTGGCTAGTGACCTTAACTTGAGGTGCTTAACAAAAATATAGTAATCGCGATTGTTTACATCTGCTTCAAAACTTGAAAATTTTGCACATTTGAGTATACCACAAGGTCAAGCATATCAAGTAGACCTCACAAATCAATTTTGGTGAAATTTGGATCACAAAAGTGAGACTTAAGCCAGTTTCTTGAAATCAGAGTCTGCGGACAGAAAAAAGTTGATAAACTTGATCAGATTTCGTCCAAACATGTTGAAACTTATCCAGGGACTTTAAAAAGTTGTATACTTGCCAATTCAATCCAAAAAGTGCAAAAAACTAGCAAAAGTAAATAATCACGATTATTTACTATTGCTACCCAAGGACATCAGTTTTGACATTGGTACATGTTCACTCAGTTTCCAGGTTACAGATTAAACCTTTGATTTTTGCTAAAGTCGAATCTGAAAGTCAGTTTGACTCCCAAGCTCGAGTTGAAGTGATACACGTAGACCAATCCCAAGAGTTAGCAGAAACTCTACTGTCTTTATAGAAGAATAGCTAAATTAATCAAATTTGTATAGGAATCAGGTTGCAGACGAGGAATTAGTGGCTTGACAGAAAGTTGCAATCGAATCAAGTGGAAATTGACGGTAAGTCAATCCACAGATAAGTACTCTAACCAGGGCTTCATAAGTCTATATGAACCTTAGATCTGGTTGTGTACTAGGAAATCAGGGTATACTTGGAGAAACCTCCAGTAGAGTATCCATCGAAGAAAGCGTGAATCAAGCAATTCCTTGCACACAATTCTTGAAGAAGTCTCGGACACTTTTTCAGATTCAACATCCGAAATGTCTTCTTACTCGACTCACTCGAAAATCGGAATGACAATGCGCTATAAGAATATACTCTCTTTTTACAAGACTAACCGCCATGGAGCCCAAGTTTACTTGGACCCTAACGAGGAGTATTCTATTTGCATTGATGACCATGATATTGAGTTCGAAGAAGAGATTAGGCAAACAAACAAGGAAAAATGTACATGGACAGGAACGGAACTTAGTATATACAAGTCGAAAACCCTGATGTGGTAGACAAATGGGGGTTAGAAGTAAACACCATAATCCCAAATATGTCAGTAAAAGAATCACCACCAACTTTAGAATTCGAGGGATACGATCAAGTAGATTTGAAGCCTTTTAAACGGCTTAGTATGGATAATTCTAGGATTGGAGTCTATTGTTGGGAAGATAGAAACATAAAGGATCTTCTGTGGATTTTGCATGCCAAACCAGGACAACTAACGGCCATGAAGATCATCTATATCTTCAAGATCAAAGATAAGGGATCATCAGACCTACCAACCTACATGTTTAGGGATTGTTATAACAAACACTTTGTTATGATGACTCCTGAGGAGGTAGAACAAACCAAATACCAAGAGTACTCCATAAGGGATTGGATATTGGGACAAGGATCGACACCAAAGCACAATTTGCAAAACATTTGGTCAAATCATCAAAAGAGCAATACCTAGTACAAAACCGTAAGGTAGATGCAAAAACTTATTTTTAATTGACAATTTTTTTTCCAAATCCAAAACAAAGTGGTGGAATAGACTATTGAAAGTACAAGTAATCATCAAGCCAAATTTGGGGTCGAGATTTTGATGGAACATGGATCGCGATCCATGTACCTTTCTTGATTTCTTGGATAGAGACCATACAGACTTGTAGCAAAGAGTATTGCAAAAAAAATATCCAGAAGCAAGGTAGCCTTAAAAGTTGAAAAGTAGGTCAAAAGGAGGCAAAAGCCATTCAAGGCCAAAAACTGCCAAGCAAGCCTAGGGTTTGACTTTTGGGTAACCTAAACTGGTCCAAAACACATAAAAATCGTATAGCAAGGATCAGTAAACCAAAGAAAAGTTGTGTACTAAGATTTAATAAGATCTACCACAAAGGTACATGGATCATGATCCATGTTCCTTTGTCACAATATGAACTCAAATTCATACCATAGATAGCCTAGTCCCAAGGCGCATAGTGGTCTTTTCAAAATTGAATTTGGCGTAGATTTATGCATTTTATAAGCAAAATAATAATTTTTTCTAAAAGCATGAGAAAACTCTATTCGATTTAGAATTTGACTAACAGAGTAGCTATAAACTCATAGCCATCGAGTGATTTTTGTACAGGTTGTGGGAATCAAAGTGTGTATCACAAATTGCCTTTGATAGTAGATTGGATGCATCAAACAAGGTATCAAGTTGGGGTTTTGCAATTGTATTTTTGCAATGTAATTACAATTAGGCAAACTATATCAAAATAGAAATCCTACTATTAAAGACCAGGCAAATCATATTACAATAGAAGGGAATGTGAATCAAGGACCATTGGCAACCTTAGAGCCCATCATAGAGGAAAGTCTTTCTGATACTTTTTTGAAGAGATCTTATACCTACCTGGTGGAAGGGTTCAAGAGTGTGAGCTTTAAGGAGGAAACCAACATGGGAGGGACCGTCCAAAATAGCACAAATATGAAACATTTGCACCTACAATACCAATTTGAAAACTTACAAGGTGCAAAAATCTATAAAGATGGTATGGATTGTTCCTGTGTGAAGTTAGAAAAGAGAGACCTAGCGAGCTCAAGCTCATAGTGCCTATAGATTATAGAGAATCAGCTAGTATGGTTAAGGAAGTGGTTCAAGAAGAACCATACAATGAAATGAGATACATAAATGCACCTCAACAATTTAGGATTGATGCTACTTTCTACCTTATCTGTAAAAGGTGATCCTGGGACAACTATGATATTTGGCAAAGTAGACGACCATTCATGCTCAACTACCTAGTTTTTTCAAAGCCAACCAGCAACTACAAACCAACAAAATCTTACATGGTCCATACCATGTAGGCAGTAATCACTCAAATGCGGGATGTTCCCAATCTCACCTACCATATTCTAGTCAAAATTAGCAAGATGATAATCACACATATCACAATCTTTGAAGATATTGAAGCCTTAAAGAACCCTTGGCAAGTGTTCCACAAAGGTACTCGGGGCATCTCTTCTCATCTCTTGCATCTCGGGGCATCTCTTGCAACATCAATATGGGGATGTATGCTCGGGTCATGTTCTTACCTTTGCACTGCATGCACACCTTCAAAGATGCATAATTCATGAGTGAGTTCTTCAAGATGGACTCTACCATCTTTAAACCTATGACAAAGGATTTTCTAGCTCAACATATAGCTTATCAGAGCACGATCCTCAACAATCCATTCAGAGATCTCGCCGTCCAAGTAGACATCATGGCTAGAGAAGAGAAATTCAATCAAATCACTAAAAGAGTGGAAAAATTCACCATTGTGACTACTAAAGACAAATTTGGCGGACCAGGCTCGCACAAGAACGTGACATGACTAGGAAGGGAGGAATGTTAGGAGATGAATCCAATGGGCACTCTCCTGGTCGGCCACCTCTTCACAAAGCCATCATTTTTGTAATCTTATTATTTTTTTGAGAAAGCATTGTAAATAAGAGGAACTCTGATTATTGAGATGAATGCTTTTTGAGCCATAATTGTGTAAAATCTGAGTTGTAATCTTTGATTCTGAGGTTTGAGCCTTGTAAGCTGGCCACTTGTCAAAAGAATCGTAGGTATGAAGATCGATATTGTAAGTTTGAATGCCAAAATCATTATCATTATCTAAGGTTTGGAGAGTTTTGGAGCGTACAACTGAGAGCAGCTACTCTCAAGAAAATTCTGATCGCATTGTGTTTATATTATCTTGCTCTTTAAGTTAAGTATAAACATTTTTGTGTGGTTTATGGTTGTCTGTCCGCGAGAAAAATCGGTTGTTTTGAGTGCTTAAATGGTTTTTTTAATATGTTTTGACCATAGAAGATTGTTCCTAGACCTTAGGGAGACCTTTCTAGATAGTTTTTTTGTAATTTTTAGGACCTTGATCATGATGGTTCATGATTTTGGTACATTGCCAGATTGTGATCAAACTTGGTAGGATCATGCTTGCATGTGAGTGTGCATTCTAGTGAATTTGTGTGTGTGTGTGTGTGTGTGTGTGTGTGTGTGTGGGCGGGAATTGATTGAGGAGGGAGGGAGAGAGAGAAGAATAGAGAAAGAATGCTGAGATATGAAGAGAGATGTTTATATTGTGTGTGCGCACTTTCATGCCAGAGATGTGTATCTGTGTGTTAGAAGATATGTAAACAGATGTGTGTATGTGTTGTATGTGAATGTTGAGAGGGAATGATAGTGTTTAAGACAAGTGAGAGAGATGTAACATTAGTGAGAGAAAAAGCTAGGGATTGAAGATAAGGGAAAGCATAGACAATGCGTGTTGTAAATGAGTAAAGAGAGAAATTAAGTTCTAGAGAGAGAAAAACCTGTTGTGTTTGGTCGAGAGCGAGGATAAGGGATATGTGTAGTAGTAAAAGAGATTTGGCAAAGAATTGTGAGAGTTTACATATGCATAAGTGGCAAAAGTAAACAAGTAGAGTGGAAGATCGAAAAAGACTAGGCATAGACAAGCAAAATTCAGAGAAGCCAAGCTATGGAATAGTGAAATCAATATGACGATCCAAAGAGAATTGTGAAGAGTAATTTCAAAGCAGTAAAAGGTTGCTGTGATTAGTTAGATCCTCTCATGCAAGAACTAAGTATCTCATCTGCCAGAGTCCTAAAGGCATTGTGACTAGATCCACAACCCACTTATAGTGCATGGCAAGTGGATATGTAGGGTGCAACACATCACAATGCTGTACATTTGAATATATTTGACAAGTTACACACGGATCTACAAATTGAAATACATCTTTATACATACCCTTCCACCAGTATTTTTCTTTCAACTTGGAGAAGGTTGCCCACACACCTGTTTGTCCAGCCCATAGACTCTCATGAAACTCTTGCATGAGCTTTACTTGAGTCTCTTTTTTTACATATAATCCTTTGTGGTGTAACACCCTTTTGTTTAGGATTCTTCCACAAGTAACCATCCCTCAGAAAGTACCCATATGATTTCATGTGTATCCTCTTGAATTCTTGTTTAGACCAATCATCATGTTTTGTTAGAGTACTCAAGTAGCTTTCAATACGAATCCAATCACCTTCATAAAGCTCTTTTGAGAACAATTCAAGTGGATTAGACATGCAAAAACTGTTACCTTTGACATGAGAGATAGAATAGAACTTTGTGTCTACATCATCTCCCTCATCAATCATCTGTGACTCATCTTCATACCTTGTCCTTGATACCATATTTGTCACTATATCGTCTTTACCTGCAATGTGATTAAACTCGAGATTTAAAGACTTAATGTAGGCAATCCAATGCAACATAGAAATGCCTGGAATTGAACAATTTGTAATCATCCCAAGAAGTGGTAGAAAATTTGTTTCTACAATCACACATGCACCAATTAGGTACTCTTTCCCATTTTTCAAGGATGTGACCATATCACATAACTCTCTCTTTATCTTTGGATAGTTTCTTTGGCAATCACTTAGTATCTTTGCTCCAAATCTCACCACATACATGTGTCCTTCTTCATCATCTTGCCCTATTGCCCATCCAATTCCTGTAGGGCTAGTGTCTACTGTCAAAAGTATTGGTCTTTTACACTCATAGTCTACCTTTCTCAAAGTTGGTGCTGATTGCAGCAACTCCTTTACCTTTTTCATGGCTTTTACATGTGCATCTGTCCATTTAAAGTTTTGATTCTTTCTAAGAAATTTATAAAGAGGATCAAATACATGTGCATAATGTGGAATCCAAATAACATAAGACACATGCTCGCAGAAACCTTCTAACCTCAATGATGATAGTACATGTTTCTATCATTCTTTAAATGGAAACTACCTTTGTTGGACAAGGTTTCTTGCCATATAGCCCGCACATGTGCCCCATAATGAGTACTTCATTAGCACCAAACTTTTTCCCTCACAAAGTAAGATTCACTTCCTCTAGCCTAGACAAAATTTTATCTCAATCATTTATGTGATTTTCCACAAACCTGCAACACCCCTTGAGATCCAAAGCTTCATTTTTATCACTTTCTTCACATGCTTTGATGGGAAAATCATCAATAAAAGACATTGTGATTTGAGGAATAAAGTCACGTAAGACCTTATTCATCCCAATCATCATATGTGCAACCAAGTTGGTTGCTCCCTGCGAGACAAGGTACACATTGTTACCAAACCTAAAGGTTTCGTCATGGTTGTCAAGTCTTTGCTTTCAATTGCAAGATGAAATTGATCGTACCATGAGTAGAGGTCCCGCATTGAGTAGATTGCCCTCCCTACAAACACCTGTGCAATCTCATCCACAATTAGATCTGTACCTACATTTCTAATTGTCACCTTGTTCACTGGTTGCATATCTTGGATGAAACGTAGAGCACCATTCTTCTTTGGAACTACAAACCATCTATTTGAGCATGGAGCACAAGAAGGCTCCAAAATCCCCATTTTGATCTTTTCATTCAATAGCTCTACTAACTTTGGCAAATGAGCCTTTGGAACCGGAATAGACAGAAGATTCCAAGTCATATGAGGTACTGTAAAAATTACCATAGGAGCTACATTATTAGAATCAACACATACTATCTCATGTGGCTCAAATGCAAAAGCCTTACCACGTGTTGAAAGTGTTGGAGCTATATATGGCACATTCAACTCAACTTGATCTCACCTATATATATGTATCTCGTCCTCAATATGAATCAATCTTTGGGAGCGTACATGGTATGTCTCTTCTCTGTCTCTCTCTGTCTCTCTCTCTCTCTCTCTCTACATGTCAACATGGTATCAGAGCGGGAACGATTACACGACAATTCAACTCATGATGACAAAAGAGAGTATGTGTATACGATTCGTATGTAAGATTCAGAATTGCTACAAATTTTATTTTTTGAGAATTGCTTTTGTTTAACTGTGATTTTTTAATGTTAAGAGGAATATAATTAGTGTTTTTTGTAGCATTTATTGCTAATCGATATGGTGAATCCTTGATTACATTTTCTTGTTGATTTGTCTTTTGACACCCTCAACTTCATCTCAAATTTTGAGGGTCTTCTGCTCAAAATTTGGAGAAATAAAAAAAGCACAAACGACATTATTCATCCAGAACTTGTTTGTCTCCTCACGCTTTTTGATTTGAGTTTTGGGTTTGCAGCAAACGGAGTTGGCAACAGAAAGTTATGTTGTTTTTACTATAGTCAAACTTGACGCAGGTCTCGTCTTCGTGAAGCGTCCCTGATCGTTTTTCTATATTTAGCGTCAATTTTTTGAGAAAATTTGGCGTTTTTCTATTTATATTATGGCCGTCAATCTTAAGTCTCATGTCACATCTCACATCACTCTATTTTGAGGGACCTTTTATTATTGATGTCTCCTTTTTCCTGCTTTTTGGGTGTCGTCTCTCATAATCTTTGGATGTTCGTTGAGCATCCTTCTTGCACTTATTATCGGAAGAGTACAATTGTAATACTTTTCTTGTCCTCAATTGCAGCCTTCACCATATATGGTGTGCAAATTTTGTGATCTTATCTTATACATCTTCTCACAACCAGATATGGCTATGAGTATTCTTGTCAATGATTTTCCTTTTGGCCAGCATTTTGTTCCTCCTTTCCAAGGCCAAGGATTTCTTGGTTGGAAAGAAAATATGTTCTTAATTCTTGAAGGCAATGAACTCTTTGATGTTGTCCTTGGAAATCATGTATGTCTGTCTCAGCCTGTTGTTCCGGATCATGACAACGTGCTTATCACTGAAGGACCTATATTTGAAGACTGGCATGTTGCATATATAGAGTGGAACGACGTGATAAAGCAGCTCATCGGTACATTATTTATGCTCTTTGGATTCTCTTTTGCTTGATGGGTATGAACTTTCTACTTTCCCATGATGTATGGAAGTACCATATTGCAAACTTTCACAAGAAATTTGTTACAAAAATACTTTATTTGAGAGGTTTGCTTAACAAGTTACAATATGAAGCTGGTACTACCATGACGGGACATATTGAGTCTTTCAAATCTATTATTAATCAACTTACTACTGTCAACAATCTTGTTCCACAAAAACAGCTGATTACACTTCTCCCTGACACGGTGGAGGACTCTTCCTATGATAAAATTGTTACCATTCTTTCTAATAAAGATGGTCTCCATCTCGACCAAGCTTGCATGTCTTTGATTGAATACTCACATCATAACAATAAACGGAACACGCTTTTTATGCTCGAAGACATCCATTTCAATGAGGAAACCGCACAGGTGGTTGTCGAGGTAATATATTTTCTCATCTCAAATTCCCTAGCAAGAACTGTTCTTACTACAATAGAAATAGCCATACTGAAGATGATTGTTGGGCACGTCAATATGATGAAGAGCACAATATTACCACTTAACAACCACATTTATCTAGAGATTCTTCTTCTTCTTGTGAATATTGTGGGATGATCTGATCACCCTACTCATATGCGCTAAAGCGTCGATTTGACATAGAGTCTAATAGAGCATATGCTACTAAACATAGAAATAATATTGTATCAAAAACAAGTTGCATCCTATGTTCAGTTCCTCTAGGAAAAATAATTTATGTACATGATGGTTCACTTTTTATTATTGACTATGGTGCTACAAGAAATTTCATAATAACTAATATCTAATTCTCCTAAATGATTTTCTCATGTTCAATTGATCATTTAAAGACCCTAAGGTTCAACCCATTAAGACTTCCAAAAAGCTTAGGTTCCAAAATGAAATGAAATGTTCAATGGTCAAACCCTAGGTAAATTTGGATGCTTGTGGGAAGACTCGAAAGTCTTCCCACATCCCTATCAAGGAGGGGGCGATCCATGTTTGTAGGGGATGAGAGAGAAACACACACACACTCTTCCAAGCTCCCTTTACACAAAGGGCATAATGGACACATGTCAACTTCTTACCCCAGTTGCCCCCCCCAAGGTGCATTCAAATCGTATTGGATGGCCATAGAGGTGGACCAATGAGAATTAGGCTAGAGTAAACTTAGTTTAATTCATTTAAAAACAGTTGTTAAAAGAAGCAATAGAAATTAACCTCTCTGGAAGACTATTGGACAGTCTCCCAAGGGGTCCAATAAGCATTCAACAGCACAATGGCTTGCCTGAGTCCTATTGGCCAGAAGATTAAGAGGTCCAATGAGAGTTTAATTGCATTATTTAAATACCTAAAGCTCTCACAAAAGGGTAAAGGGGGACACATATCGCAAGGCTATCACTTATGTCCTGAATGGTCATTGGCTAAGCTTTGTAGGGGCCAATAGGATACCAGCATGAGAAAATAGCAAGAGGGGTCGACCAAGAGAGAGAGAGGGGGATGATTTTTGCAAGCAATTATCTCACACACACACTCACACAAGCTCATGTGTGAAGTAAAGAAGATTATCTCCCTCTCAAGCTTTAATGGAAATCTCATCATCTACTCCAAGCTTGTGAGAAGGGAGGTCTGCACCAACAAATCTTGGCTTTGTGATGCAAATCACACCAAGAGCCAAGCTCCAATGCATGCTCATCTCCTCTACCATGCTAATTACTAAGCTATGCCAAGATAATAAGAGTAATTATGTGAGGAGACATACTTCTTTCTCGTAAGAATACTCCTTCTTCCTCTCGTAAAATGTCTCCCTTGATGGGGGAAACCTATAAAAAAAAGCCTTTTGGAGAGGGGGCCAACTCCATGAAAATCTAGTCCTCAACTATTGTCAATAGCTTAATTTAACTCTCTTTTTGAAGTATTGTTCATGCCTATCTAACTAGTGAGGCTGTCTGGGGCGGGCAACAAGAAGAGTGACCTCTAGACACCCTTCAAGGCTCTCGTGCTGCTCAATGGGGCTGGGGCACAACACAACACAAACCAAAACAACAAACCCACCGCCAAATCCCAACTACACAAGGGGCACCACCTAGTTTAAGAGCGAACTAGGATGCAAAAGAGGAGAATCGTTAGAGCAACCCACAAACAAGCAAGGAATTTACACTAACCCTAACACCAATGGAATACTCTCACACACTAAAACACGAGAGAGAGAGATAGAGAGAGAGAGAGAGATAGTGCTCGGGCTGCTTTGAAACATATCGGCAATGATCAAGCAAACACAACTATATATTTAAGAAAGAGAGAGGAAGGGGGAGGGGGTGCTTGTTGCATTAATACCTTCTTACAAATCTGTCATGACAAATCAAAGTGAGATTAGTACTTGTTCAACATAGCTTGCGTAAATTTCACCACAACACATCACAAGAAAAGCCACCCCAATCACTGTCTTAAGGCCAGGGGAGTCCTCTCCACCCTGTCGCCCTCTTACAGTATGTGGGATTTATGGCTAGATTGATGACAACACCAGAGACAAGCTATCAAGAACTTAACAAAAAAAAAACTCCAAGACACTTACGCATCATTGTTGTCCATTACTTCACGTTGGAAGGGAGACAAAGTATCCAAGCTTAGTCCAAATCCACCCTCCTTGATTCAGCGAATGTTGGGCTTACACTAGTAGGAGAAATGATAGATTTCCTACTCTCAATTGAATGATCACTCTCTCTCTTACAATGGCATAGATTTCCCTTGCTAATCCCCTATTACAACATATGCACATGCATAAGACAATGAGCTTCCACTCAAGAGCTCCTTCTAGAGAGGTTGAGCTTGGCTTCTCAAGCTATAGCATAGTGCTCTTGCTTATGGCTCCCCCCCTTTTATGCTAGCTACACCCTCCTTTTATAGCAATTTTGAAGGCTAGGGTTACTCCTCTAACCATGGTTGGGTTAGATTTTCAGCAATTTATCTAATTTCTTTTGCTTGGAATTATCAAGAAGTTGGTGGGGAAAGAGAGAGGAGAGAAATGGAGGTGATAGGACTTTTCATAGTGGGTTAGTGTTAGTAGAGTTAGTATTAATTTACAAATGGAATTGGATATTTACAATGGGAGTATCCATGTAGGATACAAATAAGGAAGAAAAACTCTTAAGAGGTAAGAAAAGGTGGATTTCTTACAAGGTTGATGCTCCAAGTGTCTTGAGTAGGGCCAATTTTGACGCTTGTTGACGGTCCACTAGCTTTGACGGTACATTTTTTCTCCACTCTTGACCTTCCTTGAGAGACAAATTAATTGAAGCTGAGTAATCAACCACCATGATGCTGTCTTTTAAGAGAAGAGGCTGAATTTTGTGGTTTTTTGATAGATATGGGTAATTTGGAGGAGGAAAAATGAGACTAGGTGGTCAATTTTGGAATGGAATTGTGTGTGGGAGGTATGAGTTCACCATGGTTTCTCTTATTCTTCAAGGTTGAGGAGAAGGTGAGTAGTCTGCAGAGAGGAGTGGTCAGAGAGATGGGGATGATGAGTGGAGAAGTGTGTGTGAAAGAGGAAAATGATAAAGTGGAAGAGAGAGTGTGGTTGCATAGCATGGGAAAACTGGGGTCCACTAAAAAAATCATAGCTCACAGTTGGTAGCTCCAAAAATCATGAAAAAATTTGGGGTGATTATTCAAAGCGTGGGCTACATTTTCTCTTTTGACCACCGCTCCAAATTCGGAGTGGAGATAGGTGCCAAAATTCTCACCAAAAAGCCTGTTTTTTAGGCCTGCAAAAGTCTTTTAGTGGTCCCCTCCTTTGTTGAATTTGTACAATGCATCGAAGAGTGAGCCCCTCCTTTGTCATATTATAATACAAAGCATTCAAGTTGCCCTTGACCCATGCATGGAGGAGGATTATTGGTGAAATAAGAAATATATACATGGTGGGACTAGTGTATGGACTATTCATGGACTTTAGCTCAATGAGCACATGGTGTTAGAATAATGAGTAAAAATAATAATAAAAATATGGAGGAGTTATGGATATGGAAAGATATTGGAATCATATGATATGGTCCCTCCTTGAATTATTTTGGGTGAAAGAGGAAAAGGTATGCAAGTAAATAATATAATAAAAGTAACCAATGAGTAGAAATCAATTTTTTGTTTTCACGAGGGTGAGGGTGAAAATGTGGGAGTGATTTGTGTAAAGGAAAAATATGAGGTTAGAGTATGTACATATTGGCAAAAAAAAAAATAATAATAATAATAATTATGGTGTAAGAGGATGAAAGAAGGTGTACATAGGTTTAATAAAACACACACCTAAGTAGAAATATTTAAATAAAATACCAAAATAATTATAAAAAATCCCTATATTTAGGCCATATATACAATAAAATATTTACACACAAAGAGGCCATAATATACTTTTATTTATTTATTTATTATTATTATTATTTTTTTTTTTTGGCTCACCTAGCCCAGTGACTAGCTAGCTGAGGGTTTTTAAGAAGATATGGGAAAAGTCTCGTGACTCACGCACGCCTATGTACAGTGAAATGGTAGGGATAGCCACAGTGTTTGGGTGATTTTGGTAGGGTGAGGTAACTCACTGTGGCAATTACAAAGAGCCGAAAAAACGGCTATCATTAGCCCTCCCCCTGGATGATGGTATATTCATGTACCATCATAGAGCATCTTTTCCAAAGAGAGTGCTTCAGAGTCCTTGACGAGATCTTCATTGTTTAGCCCCTCAGAATTTTGGCTGGAGTTACACTCATGCTTCATGTAACAATACTTACATAAGACAGCGGCCTTTGGACAAATCTTTGGTAGATCCTTTGGTAGAAGGCGACTCAAATAGGGCTTCAAGCGATACCCGTTTACTTTCCTGGAGTGCTCTTTACCATTCAAGTCCATAAGCTGATAGTAACTTGAATTGAAAGCCTTCTTGACTATGTATGGCCCTTGCCATCTTGTTTCAAACTTGGCATCAAAACGATTGTCAAGTCGATTGTCATACCTTAGCACAAGCTCTCCTTCCTTGATGCCTTTGTCCTTCAGTTTCTTGTCGTGCGTTTCTTTCGCTTGTGTGGATTTCCTCTTGTAGCACTCATATGCTGCTTCTCTTTTCCACTCAAGCTCCACTAACGTAAAAAGTCAATCCATCCATACCTCTTGATCATCTTGTGCTCCTTTGCCATGAAGTCGCATTGTTGGAATGTTGAGCTCGATAGGCTGCAAAGCCTCTTGACCATAGACCAAGTGAAATGGTGTGAACTCCGTGGCTTCCCTATATGTGGTTCGATATGCCCACAAGGCACCATCCAAGAAGTCATCCCATAATTTTGTCTTGTTTTGCACCATCTTTCTAATGATTCCTGCAATGACACCATTAGCCTTCTCCACCAAACCATTTGACTGTGGGTAGTATGGTGTGCTATGACGATGTAGAATGTGAAGCTCTTCACAAACTTCTGTGAGCAATCCTTTTCTAAACCCTGGACCATTATCAGAAACAATCTCCAAAGGTGTGCCAAATCTACAACAAATGTGAGTGTAGACGAATTTGCTCACTGTCTTCTCATTTACCTTTGCCACACTTTGTGCTTCCACCCACCTAGTCATATAGTCTACAGCCACTAGAATGTAGAGTTTACCATTTTTTGTCCTAGGCAGAGGACCCATAGCATCAATGCCCCACTTTTCAAAGGGTCGATTTGCAAGCACTATTTGCCTCGGGCCATGCACCAACCTTCTATTTCCATTTATCTGACAAGTGTGACAGCTTTTACACCAATGTTGAACATCCACATGCAAACTTGGCCAAACATACCCCGAAAACAAAATCTTCTTCACAGTTAATTCTTGGGCAAAATGACCACCACATGCCTCTTCATGCAAACCTTTTAGAATGGCTGGAATTTCCTTGATAGTTGGTACTCGTCTGCACACTTGATCCTTCCCTCTTTGATAGAGGGAGCCTTCTAGGAAGAGATATACGCTTGCCTTCTTCATGAGTCTCCTCTTCTGAGCTTTTGTGAAGTCTGGTGGAAAATCACCCTCCAAAATGTAGCCAATGATGGGAGCCAATGACTCCAATCCCTGGTACCTCGGTTGCTTCACAACAGCCGCCACCATGATGACCTGCACTTCTTTCTTTACACATGCAACGGCTTGTTGTGCAAGTAAATCAGCATCTTCATTCTGTTTCCTAGGAATATGATATAGTTGCACTTCTTCAAATTGATTAAACAATCTACGAATGGCATGAACTTTTGTCCGTAAGCTCTCATTCTTGCATGCCCAAATGCCTAAAATCTGTTTAACAATGAGAAGTGCATCTCCCTTTACCATGAGGCGTTGTATCCCTTGGCCAATGCACATCTTCAAACCTTGAGGTAGAGTGTCATATTCTGCTTCATTGTTGCTAGCTGAACTTGGTAGATTGAACTTCTCTTTCATGACCACCTCTCCACTTGGGTTGAGCAACACTAGCCCTCCCCCTGCTTTTCCTGTGGCTCGACGAAAAGCTCCATCAAAGAACAAAGTAAAAGCATTAGGAATACTTTTTGGTGGTGGCAATGGTAGGGTCTTTACTTCAGGCACCTTAATCTCCTTTTCGTGCACCCTATAAGTGAGAATCCCTGCCAATTGTGCACGCACACTATCTTCTACCTTGAAAGAGTATTGAAACTCTTGCAACTCCATAATCCACTTTGAGATCCTAGTACTAAGATTCATTTGAGATGACACCCAAGGGAACAAATTTTCTGCAGTGAGAATTACAAAAGGTTTTGGTAGCAGGTTGGATCTAAACTTTCTCACCGCAAACATGAGAGAAAGCATCATGAGTTCTGCTTCTGTGTAGTCTCTCTCCAAAGCATTCATGACCCTACTAGCAAAGTAGATGGGTCGCATCCTTGTACTGTGGGGATCTTGTTGTAGCAACACAGCACCAATTGTTTCTTTCCCAGCATTAGAGCTAACAAAGAATGTGTACTCCCAACAAGGAGGCATGAGTGTTGGTAGCTCTGACAAAATGACTTTAATGTTACAAAAGTACTCTTCAAGCTCATCAGACCATGCAAATTCTACTTGTTGTGTCAACTTTTGCAAAGGGTGAAGTAACTCCGAGGCTAAGTGAATGAAGCGTGACATATACTTCACCTTTTGAATGAATGAGATGACCTCCTTAAGACTCTTGGGTGATGGTAGCTCAATAAGAGCCTTTGCCTTCGAAGGATCCACTTCAATGCCTTTGTAAGAAACTTTATGACCAAGCAAGATTACTTCATCCTCACCTATATGGCACTTGTCGGGGTTGAGTTGACCTCCCATGTCGTAGAGCTTCTTTAAACCTTCTTCTACCCTTTGTAGATGCAATGATTTTGAGCTATAAATACAGAAATCATCAATGAACACCCTAATTGACTTTCCAAAGAATGCTTGAAACACCATATTCATGAAACGTTGGAATGTTGCACGAGCATTTGTCAGACCAAATGGCATGACTCTAAAAGCATAACAACCCCAAGGAGTGATAAAGGTTGTTTTCAATTGATCCTCCAGTGCAATCCCTATTTGAAAGTAACCTGAGTAACCATCGCACACAGTGTACTTCTCATGACCAGCTACCTCATTTAGTATCTCATCCTGGAATGGGAGGGGAAAGTGATCTCTCTTTGTTGCCTCATTGAGGGGATGGTAATCCACACACACCCTCCACTTGCCGTTCTTCTTAGGAGTGACAACAACAGGAGAGACCCACTCCGAATTCTCCACTGGATAAATGAACCCTGCTGCTAGAAGCTTTCTTACCTCCTTGAGTAAAGCCTGCTCCTTGATGACTCCTAGCCTTCGTAGCTTCTGAGCCTTAGGTGTGGCCTCTGGCTTCAACTCAATTTTGTGTTGAACAGCATCTACTCCACGCACATCGGTGTAGTCTTTAGCAAAAAGCCTAGGAAACTTCCTTAGCACACATTTGAACTCCTCTCTTTCATCCTTTGTAAGTGTTGTTGATAGCATACCTTCCAGCATCCCTTCATCTTGATCACCTTCGTTCTCTTGAGGACCTACCTCCTCCAAGCCTTGACAAGAGGTCTCTTGGTTGCTTGGCTTAAACCTTACCCCCATGACTTCGATGGAAGACTCCTCTTCAGTAATGCTGCCGCTACTTTCTTCTTCTGAAGTGCTATCGGTCCAACCTTCTTCCGTTTCACTTTGAGATGATTCTTCATGGAGCTCCTCTTGGCGTTGCTCCTTCATGTCAAAGACAACCTTCTTGTGATTGTCATTCCTGCAAATCAGCTTTCCACTCTCCCAATCCTGCAAAGCTCGCATTTTCATTAGCCATGGTCTTCCTAGGATAAATGGGTAACCATTTCCCTTGTTAGACATGACATAGAAATCCACTGCCTTCTTAATGCCAAAGGCCTCCACAAAAACATTTTTACAAATGCCTACGCACCTAGCCTTGCTATTGTTTGCCATCTTGACCCTAATTTCAGGTGTCTCATGGATGTGCATGCCTAGTTTTTGCATGAGTCCCTCTGTCATGATGCAAATTTGTGCACCCCCATCCACTAGACCTTTCCTAACCAATCTCCCTTTGATGTAACAGTCTAGCACCGGTGTAATGTCCTCATTCATTTCAGCTTGTGCAATTTTTACAACAGGCACACTCTCTTTTACCTTTCTCCTAGTGCTAACTGCCCTTGTTAAATCCCTCCTAACTTGTGGACATAATGCAAGAAATTGAGGCCATGAAATATCAGGACCCTTACCTCTCATGTCTTCCAACAAGTTGTACGGAGCCATACCATGTCCAAGAGGGAAGTCTTGGAGGTTGATACGACGTCGAGTCCTCTTGGTTTCCTTGGTTTCCTTTGCCTTCTTGCCTTGTCCATGGTCACTCTGTGATGTGACTCCTTCTTTCTCTTTACCTTTTCCTCGGCCACGCTTAATTTCATTGGCTTCCATGTCAACCTCATTTGAATTTGTCACCTCTACCACATGCACATTTGGATCTGGCAAAGGTGGAACTCCTTCTACCCCTTGTGGAGGTGGTCTTGGTCCATTTGGCCTTTGTAGAAGCCTTGGTTGTTGACCAGTTCCTTCACCTGCATTCATCACTGGGTAATTCAAGTTAGGCCTCCCTGGCTCCCCACGGGGCCAAGGACAATTATACATCCCATGTCCAGACTCTCCGCAATTCCAACATTGCAAGACTCTCCTAGGTCGTGGATCTCGCTCTTCAGACTTCTTTGCTTGTCCCTTTGGACCTACAGCTTGTGCAAGGTGAATTGACAGGCTACTTAAAGATTCGTTTAACTTCTCAATTACTTCCGCCGTTACCTCAGGAAGCTCCCTCGATGTTGATGCTTGTGACTTACCTTTGGGTCTAAGACCTTCTATTGGAACCTCTCCCCTTAAGCACTTGAGTTTCCTATACTTCTCAGCAGCCCTAGTTTCAGCTGCATCAAAAGTAGCAGGTGCACCCGCCTCAACTTTTACCTTAAGGTCAGGAAAGAGTCCGGCTATGAACCTCTCCTTCTTTAAAAATTATGCACCATCACCAGGGTTAGCAACATTTTGTATCCATAGAGCCCAAAGACGTAGAAACTCTTGCTTGTACAAGTAGTAGTCATCTAAGTCTTTTTGCTTATGAGAAACAATGTCTTGCCATAGTTTTTGAGTGTTTTGGGGATCAAAGAAGTATCTCTTAAAACGATTCAAAACTTCTGTGTAATTCCCCTTAACTTCCTCAGGCAAAGAGTCAAACCAAGTACTAGCATCTTTCCTAAGGACCACCTCAAACATTTCTACACGTTCTTGATCGGTTACTATCCTCTTGATACGGCAAGACATCTTGAAATTTGCTAAAAATAATTCTGCATCCTCTCCAGGCTCTCCAAAGAAAAGAGGATATCCAGACATTTGGCGTTGGCTCTCCATTATTATGAAAGATTACAATACGAGTTACAATAAGGGATACAATAGAGATCTAGAACCACTTGCCTGCAAATGAAGAAGTGAGAAAATACCACTCTAGGTTTTCTTCTTCAGCTATCCAAGCTTCAATAAGGTCTCGATTTGTTTGATCAAAACAAAAGGGTAGACTATTGATGAGCTCTAAGAAGGGTTGAAATTCTTCAAAGCTAAGGCGATAAACAAAGATCTCTAGAACTTCATTTTCTGGATCCAAAAGAGCAACCACGTCCCAAGTGATAAATTGCACTTGCTCTACAATTCCCAATGCACAAGCAGTTTGTATAAAAACTAGATCTTCATGCTCGTCGAAGGCCGTGAGAAAGTAGCAATTGACTAGGAGCTCCTTTCCTTCGAGTTCCACACAGTCGGAGTGAGGCAACCTTCTCACAATTTCATAAAGAACATCCTCATCAAGTCCAATCAAGTTTGCAAGATTTAAAGACTCCACTTGTGCTACAAAATTCCTGGACAAAAACTCCTTAGGATTATGGTTAAATCATTCAAAAGCATAAAGAGATTTACAATGTCTCTATGAACAAAGTGTCATAGAAAGTAGAGAAGGATGAGAATTTATACAAATTTGCAATCTTCTCTATGCTCTCTTTATTAAGACAAGCTCTGAATAGCTCCCTATCTCCTTTGTTGAAAGCGAAAGGAAGACTATTAATAAGACGCAAATGAGGGAAAAATTCACCAAATGTGAGTCTATGAAGCATGAACTCTGGCCGCAAGTTTCCGGAAGAGTCTTCCTCAATGGTGAAATGCACTCGCCAAACGCCAAATTTCACTCTATTTACCAATCTTAGGGCACACACTAGTTGGATGAATGCGCGGTCTTCCTTAGTGCCCAACAACAAGAGGAAAATGGAATCAACGCGTAGGACCTTCCGTCTTAACTTCACCACCCTCTTGTTATGAGGGAGACGCCTTACTACTTGCTCCTGCAACTCAATTGGTAATAGAGCTAGATCTCTAAGGATTGAACTTTCACTGCACACTCATTCCCAGTTAGAACAAATGATCGTTTTTTTGTTTCTTGTAACAACTTGGACAAAGAAAAAACAAACATACACACTACTTTGCCGGGCTGCACTTCATTTTAAAATAAAATGAACACATGTACATCAAAAGAAGTGTGGTAGTTGATGAGAGGTGGAATGACAGGGTTTGGTGATGCAAGAATTTCTCCTGCTCTTTGGGCACCAAACATGAACACCATTCGTTGTTGAAAATGGTCTTTGGGTTAGATTTTCAGCAATTTATCTAATTTCTTTTGCTTGGAATTATCAAGAAGTTGGTGGGGAAAGAGAGAGGAGAGAAATGGAGGTGATAGGACTTTTCATAGTGGGTTAGTGTTAGTAGAGTTAGTATTAATTTACAAATGGAATTGGATATTTACAATGGGAGTATCCATGTAGGATACAAATAAGGAAGAAAAACTCTTAAGAGGTAAGAAAAGGTGGATTTCTTACAAGGTTGATGCTCCAAGTGTCTTGAGTAGGGCCAATTTTGATGCTTGTTGACGGTCCACTAGCTTTGACGGTACATTTTTTCTCCACTCTTGACCTTCCTTGAGAGACAAATTAATTGAAGCTGAGTAATCAACCACCATGATGCTGTCTTTTAAGAGAAGAGGCTGAATTTTGTGGTTTTTTGATAGATATGGGTAATTTGGAGGAGGAAAAATGAGACTAGGTGGTCAATTTTGGAATGGAATTGTGTGTGGGAGGTATGAGTTCACCATGGTTTCTCTTATTCTTCAAGGTTGAGGAGAAGGTGAGTAGTGTGCAGAGAGGAGTGGTCAGAGAGATGGGGATGATGAGTGGAGAAGTGTGTGTGAAAGAGGAAAATGATAAAGTGGAAGAGAGAGTGTGGCTGCATAGCATGGGAAAACTGGGGTCCACTAAAAAAATCATAGCTCACAGTTGGTAGCTCCAAAAATCATGAAAAAATTTGGGGTAATTATTCAGAGCGTGGGCTACATTTTCTCTTTTGACCACCACTCCAAATTCAGAGTGGAGATAGGTGCCAAAATTCTCACCAAAAAGACAATTTTTTAGGCCTGCAAAAGTCTTTTAGTGGTCCCCTCCTTTGTTGAATTTGTACAATGCATCCAAGAGTGAGCCCCTCCTTTGTCATATTATAATACAAAGCATTCAAGTTGCCCTTGACCCATGCATGGAAAAGGATTATTGGTGAAATAAAAAATATATACATGGTGGGACTAGTGTATGGACTATTCATGGACTTTAGCTCAATGAGCACATGGTGTTAGAATAATGAGTAAAAATAATAATAAAAATATGGAGGAGTTATGGATATGGAAAGATATTGGAATCATATGATATGGTCCCTCCTTGAATTATTTTGGGTGAAAGAGGAAAAGGTATGCAAGTAAATAATATAATAAAAGTAACCAATGAGTAGAAATCAATTTTTTGTTTTCACGAGGGTGAGGGTGAAAATGTGGGAGTGATTTGTGTAAAGGAAAAATATGAGGTTAGAGTATGTACATATTGGCAAAAAATAAAAATAAAAAAATATATAATTATGGTGTAAGAGGATGAAAGAAGGTGTACATAGGTTTAATAAAACACACACCTAAGTAGAAATATTTAAATAAAGTACCAAAATAATTATAAAAAATCCCTATATTTAGGCCATATATACAATGAAATATTTACACACAAAGAGGCCATAATATACTTTTATTTTTTTTATTATTATTATTATTATTATTATTTTTGGCTCACCTAGCCCAGTGACTAGCTAGCTGAGGGTTTTTAAGAAGATATGGGAAAAGTCCCGTGACTCACGCACGCCTATGTACAGTGAAATGGTAGGGATAGCCACAGTGTTTGGGTGATTTTGGTAGGGTGAGGTAACTCACTGTGGCAATTACAAAGAGCCGAGAAAACGGCTATCATTAGCCCTCCCCCTGGATGATGGTATATTCATGTACCATCATAGAGCATCTTTTCCAAAGAGAGTGCTTCAGAGTCCTTGACGAGATCTTCATTGTTTAGCCCCTCAGAATTTTGGCTGGAGTTACACTCATGCTTCATGTAACAATACTTACATAAGACAACGGCCTTTGGACAGATCTTTTGTAGATCCTTTGGTAGAAGGCGACTCAAATAGGGCTTCAAGCGATACCCGTTTACTTTCCTGGAGTGCTCTTTACCATTCAAGTCCATAAGCTAATAGTAACTTGAATTGAAAGCCTTCTTGACTATGTATGGCCCTTGCCATCTTGTTTCAAACTTGGCATCAAAACGATTGTCAAGTCGATTGTCATACCTTAGCACAAGCTCTCCTTCCTTGATGCCTTTGTCCTTCAGTTTCTTGTCGTGCGTTTCTTTCGCTTGTGTGGCTTTCCTCTTGTAGCACTCATATGCTGCTTCTCTTTTCCACTCAAGCTCCACTAACGTAAGAAGTCGATCCATCCATACCTCTTGATCATCTTGTGCTCCTTTGCCATGAAGTCGCATTGTTGGAATGTTGAGCTCGATAGGCTGCAAAGCCTCTTGACCATAGACCAAGTGAAATGGTGTGAACTCCGTGGCTTCCCTATATGTGGTTCGATATGCCCACAAGGCACCATCCAAGAAGTCATCCCATAATTTTGTCTTGTTTTGCACCATCTTTCTAATGATTCCTGCAATGACACCATTACCCTTCTCCACCAAACCATTTGACTGTGGGTAGTATGGTGTGCTATGACGATGTAGAATGTGAAGCTCTTTACAAACTTCTGTGAGCAATCCTTTTCTAAACCCTGGACCATTATCAGAAACAATCTCCAAAGGTGTGCCAAATCTACAACAAATGTGAGTGTAGACGAATTTTCTCACTGTCTTCTCATTTACCTTTGCCACACTTTGTGCTTCCACCCACCCAGTCATATAGTCTACAGCCACTAGAATGTAGAGTTTACCATTTTTTGTCCTAGGCAGAGAACCCATAGCATCAATGCCCCACTTTTCAAAGGGTCGATTTGCAAGCACTATTTGCCTCGGGCCATGCACCAACCTTCTATTTCCATTTATCTGACAAGTGTGACAGCTTTTACACCAATGTTGAACATCCACATGCAAACTTGGCCAAACATACCCCGAAAACAAAATCTTCTTCATAGTTAATTCTTGGGCAAAATGACCACCACATGCCTCTTCATGCAAACCTTTTAGAATGGCTGGAATTTCCTTGATAGTTGGTACTCGTCTGCACACTTGATCCTTCCCTCTTTGATAGAGGGAGCCTTCTAGGAAGAGATATACGCTTGCCTTCTTCATGAGTCTCCTCTTCTGAGCTTTTGTGAAGTCTGGTGGAAACTCACCCTCCAAAATGTAGCCAATGATGGGAGCCAAGAAGAGAGAGTACTAGGAATACTCCTAGTGAGACTTCCAAAAGAGTCCTCTCTCTGATAAGGGAAGAAGAAGATGATCCGTACGAAGGGCTCAAAAATCTACTACTTGACGACGCATCTCCTTCCCAAAGGAGAACTCAAGTTTGAATGGTAGAGCCCCCACTGAAAGAACGAGAAAGAAGTGAGTCTCTTGCCACCGCGATGGAGATGGCTCCACGAAGACGGCGGGAAAAACGCTCTCCAATACCACCTAAATGGAGAAGACCGTCGCATACTTCTCCACACCATAATTCAAAGAGAGACGAGAGAGAACAAGAGAAAAAAAAGGAAAGAAAGAGGCCACCCTCTTCTCCATCTTCTTCATCCTCTTCCTTTTATGAAGAAAATGATGGTGCAGACATGAGGAACAAGGGAAGAAAAAGGCGAGAAAGAGGTCACCCTCTTCTCCATCCTCCTCAAATTATTCCTCTTCTGAAGAAAGTGATGGTGCAGCTTTTGAAACACCTAAAAGAAGAGGCCATAGGAAATCCTATGCCGCGTGGAAGAGGTCATCCAAGCTCAAAAATTTCAAAGAGAGAGGAAAGAACATATATTTCCTTACCTACGATGACACATTTGGTGCTACAGACAAAGTCTTGGCCTTCATCAACAATTCGATGCGGCATTTGGAGATGAGGGCTTCACGGAGTCCTCTAAGCTATGCCATGTAGCTATGCATTTTCAAAAGTCCGCCAAACAATGGTGGTCTAGCTGCCTACGAGAAAATGGTGAAGCTTCACAAACATGGAAAGATTTAAGAGCTTCCATCATGAAGCAGTTTTTGGCTACCGATGCCAAAGACAAAGTACTCACCAAATGGCGAATCTTGAAGCTCTCTCCCTACAAATCTATTCACAAATATGTAGACAAGTTTTGGGATTTGCATCTCAAAGCCACTGTCTTCAAAAAGATGGATTTCCTAGACCAAATCCAACAATTTTGTGCGGGTTTAACTAAAGATATGGCAGAGTATGTCAACTCCCAAAGGCCATGCACCATATATGCGGTCATACACCATACCATGTTGGCTTCACAAATCAATCAACAAGGACCGTAATAACGAGCCCAAGGGGAAGGAAAATGTCCAAAAGTCTCCTAAAGGCAACACCAACAACAACAAAGCTAAGGAGAAGGGAGTTTATAAAGGAAAAAATAAACTCTCTTCAGAAGAGCTAGAGTGTTATCGTAAAGATAACTCCTATTTCAAGTGCGGGGAGCAAGGGTATGCCTATCGTGCTTGTCCCCACAAGAATACAAAAAATTAGCCTCCTAGAGATACCTTGGTCAAAATCCAAGAAGAGGATACTCACCACAAAGGATCTCCTCTATGCCATGCTTGGGGAAAGGTAAGAGAACATGATGCTTTCATTCTCTTTGACCCTAGTTCTACTCACAATTTCATATCCACAGAGCTGGCCACCAATCTAGGCATCCAAGCCTATGAGATGGGAGATGTCCTACCCATCGATGGTGCTTTCAAGGGGCAAGAAGCCTCAGTCACTCCCTCAATTGGGAAATTGAGGCTCCATGTCCAAAGCTATGTGGACAAGGAGGACTTATTTATCTCTCCTCTCAAGCACGAGGATGTAATCGTAGGGGAACCATGGTTTGATTGCATGGATCCTAAGGTTAAATTACTTAAAAGGCAAATCTACTTTAGGTTCAGGGAAAAAGATATGTACATAGATGCTAAGGAGTTGGGTAACACCATATCCATTGTACATACGCAAACTTTCAATAAGTCAATAAAGAGCTCCATTTTTGTGTACATGATTTTTGTTAAAGATTCTCAAAATGAACCTAATGCTTTAGCAAAAGAAAATATAAACAACCACAAGAAATTAGAGTTATCCAACTTTCTCAAGGGATTTCAAGATGTTTTTATTGACGGCATCCCTTGTGAACTACCTCCTAAATGAGGCAATGTAAGAAAAGGATGGCCTAATCCAAGGAATCTACATGAGCTAAGAAGACTTATAGGTATGTGTGCATACTATAGATGCTTCATAGAAAAGTTCTCACAAATTGCGGGACCATTACATGACCTAACAAAGAAAAATGTTAGGTATACATGGTCTACCAAGGAGAACAATGCTTTTGAAAAGCTTATCTCTCAACCTATGCTTACATTGCCGCATCTCTCAAAACCATTGGAGGTCCAATGCGACGCTTGTGGTGATTGCCTTGGAGCTGTTTTGCTCCAAGAAGGGCATGCCATAGCCTACGAAAGTGGAAGGCCTGACCTAGTTGAGCAAGCTCAAGGCATATATGAAAAGGAACTCCTCGTAATTCTACATGCCTTAGACTCATGGAAGCACTATTTAGTGGGGACTCCTTTCATTGTGCGGACGGATCACCAAAGCCTTCAGTACTTCATGACGCAGATCAAGCTCTCTATCAAACAAATGAGGTGGGCAAATTTACTTTTGCAATTTCATTTTCATATTGCTCACATTGCTGGCAAGCATAATCAAGTAGCCCATGCACAAGATCGCCAAGAGTGAATGGGGTTTCCATAGCAACTCACAATGATCTATCTTCTATGATAGATGAGTACGCTATTCATCCCAATTTTAGAGATGTGATTTCAATCCTTGCACTAGGGAAAAAATAAGAACCATTCACCTTACAAGATGGTTATCTTCTCTATGGCAATAGACTATGTGTTACTAACTCACTATGTGAGAAAGTAATGTATGAATCTCATGCTCATCCTTATGCGGGGCATAGAGGAATTTAGTCTACCCTAAAAGGGATAGAAATATATTTATATTGGCCTACCATGAAAGCAAACCTAAAAGAGTATGTTACTAAATGTGTGGTATATATGCCAAAAGATGAAATTTGATAGAGGGAAGCAACCTGGAATATTTCTTCAACCTTTGCCAATTCGTAATTCACCATGGGAGAACATATCCATGGATTTTATCTTTGGATTGTCTAATTCTCTCCATGGGAATATGGGAATATAGACGATAGTAGATAGGTTCAACAAACAAGCTCATTTTATACCTATCAAAATGACTATCAAAGCCCATCTAATGGCAACCCTCTTCATTTCACAAATTTTTGGATAGAGATCCTAGAATGACAGTATTTTTGGAAGGTTCTCTTTGAGAATTTAGGGACAAGGCTAAACTTTTCTTTGGCCTATCACCCGCAAATGGATGGCCAAAGTGAAATAGCTAACCTAACAATTCTTGATCTACTAAAAGACTATGTAACGGAAGTAGATCAAAGGTCCCAATGGGAGAAGTACTTACCGTTAGTGGAGTATGCCTACAATAACACTATACATACCTCCATCGGAAAAGCACCTTTTGAGGAAATTCAGGGAACATCTGAAAGTCCCCTGCTACTTAAGGTACACGGGAAGATCTTTGCTGTAGATGAGTATAGCCAAGACGTACAAGAATTTTTCCAAAAGATTAAGGACGCTATCTCCTATCTCACAGAAAGGCAAAATGCTGCTGCTGCTGATAGCACAGAAGAGCTTAAGCCTTTAAACAAAATGATTGGGTCTTACTTAAATTTCCTAAGGCTTGATTAAGGCACACAACGGGCAAGATTCCTATAGCATACCAAAAGTACTATGCTAAATTATAAAGAAGATACTATGTTCCCTTCCAGATTCTTAGACCAACGAATGAGATGGACAATCAACTCAAGTTGCCCAGTCATTGGCTCATACACAATGATTTCCATGTGAGCCTACTAAAACCTTACAAAGGAGAGACACCTCAAGAACCAACTATTGAAGACCCACCGGAGATCGAGGACCAAGAAGAGGTGCTGCAGCCCGAGTCCATTCTCCAACATGAAGACAAGATATTGAGAGGCGGTAAGATTATCCGACGATATCTTATTAAGTTTAAGAACTATCCTTTTGAATATGCTAGATGGATGCAAGGCATACAATTAAAAGATAACCTAAACGTTGTCAATGCTTACAATGCTTCCCTAGAGTAAGCAAATGTATAAATGTTTAAATGAACAAAGTTTTTGTCTTATAAGACTCTCCTTTTCTTTATAGTGCACACATATTAATGATTTTGCATGCTTAGGATCATGTTCGTAGAGATGACGTCTCCCAAACACCAAGTAGAGCTTGTTACTCTACTATGAAAGATTGATACGGACTAATGTGCAGACATGCTTGTGGCAGCTAACACTCTCAAGCACCAAATGGACTAGTCATCCATTCTGGGACGATGTCGTAGGGTAAAATCAGAATCCTCTACCCACTAGCAAACGGGCTAATGACTGGGCTTTATCGTCTGTACCTCATAGTCGATGATGACTATGATTTCAAGAGATAGTTAATGTCATAATAACTAATATCTAATTCTCCTAAATGATTTTCTCATGTTAAACTGATCATTTAATATGGGGAAGTGACAGGGGAGAAAAAGCTAGAATAGTGGTTAGGCTGGTAGACAGGCCACAGTAGGGATCCAAAGGGGGGGCCATCTGCAAAAGAGCAATGTTGAATAGTGGGCTTCAAAGACCCTAAGGTTCATCCCATTAAGACTTCCAAAAAGCTTAGGTTCCAAAATGAAATGAAATGTCCAATGATCAAACTCTAGGTAAATTTGGATGCTTGTGGGAAGACTCAAAAGTCTTCCCACATCCCTATCAAGGAGGGGACGAGCCATATTTGTAGGGGATGAGACACACACACACACACACACACACTCTTCGAAGCTCCCTTTACACAAAGGCCATAGTGGACACATGTTAACTTCCTACCCCAGTTGCCCCCAAGGTGCATTCAAATCCTATTGGATGGCCATAGAGGTGGACCAATGATAATTAGGCTAGAGTAAATTTAGTTTAATTCATTTAAAAACACTTGATAAAGAACCAATAGAAATTAATCTCTCTAGAAGACTATTGGACAGTCCCCCAAGGGATCCAATGAGCATTCAATAGCCCAATGGCTTGCATGATTCCTATTGGCTAGATGACTAAGAGGTCCAATGAGAGTTTAATTGAATTATTTAAATACCTAAAGCTCTCACGAAAGGGGAAAGGGAGACACATGTCACAAGGCTATCACTTATGCTTCTGAATTGTCATTGGCTAAGCTTTGCAGGGGCCAATAGGATGCCAACATGAGCAAATAGCAAGAGGGGTCGACCAAGAGAGACATGGGGATGATTTTTGCAAGGCATTATCTCACACAAGCTTATGTGTGAAGTAAAGAAGAATATCTCCTTCTCAATATTTAATGGAAAGCTCATTATCTACTCCAAGCTTGTGAGAAGGGAGGCCTACACCAATAACTCTTGGCTTTGTGATGCAAATCCAACCAAGAGCCAAGCTCCAATGCATGCTCATCGCCTCTACCATGCTAATGACTAAGCTATGCTAAGGTATTTAGAGTGATTATGTGAGGATACATACTTCTTTCTCGTAAGAATATTCCTTCTTCCTCTGGATCTACTCTCATACCCCGCTAGCTCTCAACATCTTCAAAGGTGTGTGAGGTCTTAGGTTGGAGACCGTGAGGGGATTGATGTTGTGTTTTCAAGTGTAAGCTTGATGCTTGAAGCTTCCATCTTCATTGCACCGGCAAGTTATTGAAGGAACACAAAGCATTGAATCGTAAAATGTCTCCCTTGATGGGGGAAACCTATAATACAAAGCCTTTTGGAGGGGGACTGGCTCCATGAAAATCCGGTCCTCAATTATTGTCAATAGCTTAATTTCTCTCTCTTTTTGAAGTATTGTTCATGCCTATCTAGCTAGGTGTTATGCTTTTGTTGCTCTTTCTTACAAGCACTCTTGCTATTCTCATTAGGAATCTATTCTTAATGAAATGCTCAATATATCCATGTTATTGTCTGCTACACACAAGTTTCTAGACCATTAAATGTTACAAGAAATATAATGTATCAATCTAAGTGGCTCCATAACTATCATCCACTACCGGTTCAACCTGTTGTCTATCTTACTAATGATACGACTTGTCAAGTAAAGGGTACTGGAGATTTATATCTTCGTACCTTATCTTCTTCCACTCAAGTTTTGCAAGGGATACTACATGTTCCAGATCATCAATGTAATCTTCTTTCAGTTGCTAGACTTGTTGATCTTGGTCTCTTAATTTGTTGAATTTGCTCATACCAAATGCCGCATTGAGAAAGATGGACAGACTATAACCACTGCTTCTCAAAACGGAAATCTGTTTGAAATCTCTCTCAATGATGATGCAGCAAATGTTGTCATTGCTCTAGGTGATCATGATCGCAAGGTATGGCATCACCATTTTGTTCATGCCAATTTCTCAAAACTCCTTGATCTTCATTCATCATCATGATCTTGTTTGTGGCATGGATCTTAAAATTCATCCCTAGATGGGAATTTGTGAGTTTTCTCCTCTTGGAAAAAATAATCGTAAACCCTTCTCTCTCTCAAAAATACAACTCATTCTCATGATATATTGGATCTTGTTCATACTGATATATGTGGACCTCTACCTTTTTTGAGATCACAATATTATTACTTCATTACATTTATTGATGATTACTCACGGTATATCATTGTTTTTTTGCTTAAAACAAAAATATGAGGCCTTATCTATTTTCAAACAATTGCACAAGGCTGCGAAACTTCAAACTGGTCATGTTGGCTCAAGGGTTTGTGAGTTATTCTCTGTTCCATATTCACCTCAACAGAACGATGTTGTTAAACAAAAGAATCACACTATTCTTAATGCTGTAATATGCATGCTGATTCATTCTGGGTTATCTCGTGTTTCTTGGCTGAAGCTACTTTGACAACAATATTTGTTCAAAATCATCTTCCTACTATTGCACCTTGTGGTAAGATACCCATCACATCATGGACATGCGACATTCCTTTTGTATCTCAGTTTTGAACCTTTGGGATGTATTGCTTATATTCATGTTCCCAAAGAAACATGAACAAAGCTTGATGCTCCTGGTCTTAAAGTTATTTTTATTGGATATTTTGACACTTCCAAAGGCTACAAATTCTATGACCCTTCCTCTAAGAAAGTAATTGCGAATCAGGATGCTACTTTTATTGACAAACAGCTTATGGTAGGTTCATGGTCCATGAATGATGCTGATAATAATTGGTGCTTCAGGACTTTCCATTTCTTTTAGATGATGAAACTCTTCCTATAGAGTAGCTTTTTTCTTCACAGCCAACCATTATGAATGTTAACAATGATGATATTGGCATTTTTATTGATCTGCCTATTGATTTTGAACATGGTTCATGTCATGTGTATGATGACGATATTGTTGATAACGTTTTCTCTACTTTTGAAGATCTCGTTACTTACAATGAATCTATCTCCTTTCCACAAAAGGACCAATGGCAAGAGGCTATGAAATCAGAGTACGATTCTCTTATAAAGGTACATGGATTCTAACTGAACTACCTCCTGGTCGTACAACTATTAAGTGTAAGTGGGTGTACAAGACAAAAGTAAAAGCAGATGGATCATTTGACAAGTTCAAGGCACGTTTAGTTGTGAAATGTTATTTCCAAGGAGTATAGACAAGGAGGGAGATTTTTGAGAGAGCTTTTGAGGGATTTTTGTTTGTAAAATGGATCGGCTGGCAAACTTATTGAAAAAGCTCTCTCTAAGATCTTTGTGCTGGTTTCTCCAATCATATGCAAATAGCTCCCTCCACCAAACAATGTGCTATGTCCAACATCATGACACTACAATCATGTCGCTACATCAATAGACAAGGAGATAGAGTGGCGATTGGTTGGCTAGAGGTTATATTTTCATTTTGAACCATGTCCTTGTATACAAGATATAATGTATGTGAAGATAATTGCATTAGTTTAACTTAAAATACAACTGAACTAAGATATGAGGTTCAAGGTGTTGGACATAAGTTATCTGATGCAACGCACGCTGCGTGGGGGGAGGGGAGAGAGATAGATAGAGAGAAAGAGAGAGATGTACTTAAAAATTTGAGAGAGACAATCACACCTCAAAGGCATGTTACAGCAGGTGCAATTGTCAAGCAGACCTTTCATACTTCATCTATAAATGTTTTTTAATAGTTTCTCATATCAATGCCCGACAATGACTTGAGTCGGTGATGGACATAGGGAGAGATAGTTAGATAGACACTAGACGCAAAAGGATTAATCTTGACTGCATAGAGACTGCAGAGCTCTAAATTTGTGATTGTAAGCACAACTACAAACAAAGTAGAAACACAGTGATTCCAAGCCCAATGAAAAGTGCTACAATAACACAAAACGTTATTTTCGAAAGACTATAAGACGCAATCATTCATAGTGACTACAAAGATTATCAATATACTATGCGAGTAGAAAATTGACATGGCTAATCCAGTTGAGTGCTAGGAGGATCTAATTCCACAATTTTTGGATGTGGTTCAATCAATGATGCTTCCTGTAATGCACGATCCACCTCCTCTACAAGCTTTCTATCTTGCTCTTGAATCTCTCTTAGCCGTTGTGCTTGCATTTCAAGAACTGAGCGTAGTTTGTTGGAGAACTCTTCGTTGCTCTCATATATTGTCATAATTTGACCCATATGGATCCCCATAAAAGACATTGCTCCACAATCACCTCTATACTGCACGACAATATCGTTCTCATGTGTATACTGAGCAAGCAGCTGCCAAAGAAACCAATGTCCATGTTCCATACTTCTTGGATGACAAACAAGAGAAACTTTACTTCACATTAGGAGTGAAAAAGTGTACCTTGCATAGGTGTACCATCATTCATCTTTGTCCAATCAATCTCCTCCAGCCCATCAAACCAGGCATCATCCGATGGTATGTCAATTGCCTCTGAAGTCCAACTGTGCTCTTTTCTCATCGCACAAACCAATAATGTGCGCACATTTGTGTTATCTTTTTTGCATATTGGTGTCTTGTAAACAACCACATTAATGTGGTCTTCACACCATCCAGCTACAGTAGCAAAATCTTGCACCATTCCATAATTATCTAATAGGCAGACAACTATGAGCACACGTCTATCATCTAATAGAGACAATGCTAGATTGACAAGCTGTCCAAACTTGCTCATGCCACTAATCCCCTCACACTGCTTACAGCGCCTAAATACTTGAAGATAACCATCATAAGCTTGTGTGTGATTGATCCTCACGTCGTTTGCTGGCTTCATTCCCAAGGTACCTCATATAATAAGATTGCTTGTGTATCACAAAATTTGCGAGTGCTAGTGCTCAATAGCTGGTTGGTGCTTCGATTCTAGATTCACAACCTTGGCCTCCAGACTCCTTTCCGATTGTGCTTGGCTTGCACAGCGTCATAGCTCTCTGTGTGTGTGTGTGTGTGTGTGTGTGTGTGTGTGTGTGTAAAAAGCTCCAACAACTAGCACTAAAGCCGTCATAAGCTTGTGAGTGACATCCCTTGTTGTAATTATAACCAATTTCTTGATATAACAAATGACACACACACACATACACACACACACACGTAGAGAGAGAGAGAGAGAGAGAGAGAGAGAGAGAGAGAGAGAGAGAGAGAGAGAGAGAGAGAGAGAGAGAGAGAGAACACTAGAGAAGAAACTACCACAAGGATTGGTATTGATGCCGAGTCTTAACTGCTACGGCTAAAAAATATTTGTGACTACAGGTTCTTCCACAGTATGCTTTTTTCGACTCAAATGATAGATCATAGCAAAAGATGTCCTATGTTCAAAATGTCGATCAATGGCCCAGGTTCTGGTGTGGAGTTTGTGAATTGGATGCGAAAAGATGAAAGTGGACGGTTGCAAAAAGCTGAGTTTGTTTTGATTAGTTTGTAGAGTTGTGGGATGGACAACAATGGCAATGCATGTCTACAATCCTACAAAGTCCTACTTACATGGTGTGGTTGTTATCCGTCGTTCCATTATGGTATATTATAATCTCCAACTTTGCAGGATTCAAGAAATGCAAACAATTTTAATCTGTTAGATGAAGGAAGAGGACACACAAGCGCAAGTCATGTTTTGGGAAATGTTGAATTTGGTGCTATTGGACACCGACCAACTGATTTTAGAGGATATATGGCAGATGAAGCTGGTGCAAATTGGAAAGCTTCCCGGGCTGTGTTCAATGGAGAACCTGACAATGTTATGGAAGAAAGAGAACGGTCATGCTTGTTTCATTGGGAGCAAAGCTTGCACATTCATACCATGCAATACGTACAAAAAAACTTTCAAGACGATCACAAGCGTATGTGTGAATTGTGGCGTTGTGCAAGAAGCAAGGAGGAGGCAGTCAAATTGTACATGACTATTTGAGTTTGGTGGGATGCTGGAAAAATGTGCGATTGTAACTTGTCACAAATGGATTACTGGCTAAGTTGCTGGCATGTGCGCTATCCTCGCTGGAGAAAGCACTTTGTTGGGGTAAAACAATGGAATACTTTATTTTTATGGAGATTAGTATAATGTTGCTTCAGTACAATACCTTGATAACAATATGTTGTAGGAGGTGGATGATCTGTCATACATTCCTACTACAAACCTTGCCGAAACAAAACACGCAAGTTGGCTAGCTGGCGAGGGAAACAAAGAAATGCTGAGCTTGTACGATGCCTACGGTGATGATCTTTCAAATGCTTTGCTACAAAGTGTAAAGATGCTTGCTTTTGTTAAAGGTAGATATCATGGAGTTGGACCTTCTGCTCAAAATTTGGTCATCGGGCTCAGCAAGGCTGGGAACCGGGTCCAACTGCTATAGCTAGAGAGATTGAGGATGAGCTAGCATGTACACAACTCTTTCATACACCAGCAATGGAGGGAGATAATATTACAGTTGCTAAGAAGCGAAAACATATTGCAACAGTGACCTATGATGAGGAGAATACGTTGCATAGACCAGAATATCTCACACAAAACATTTCACGAAGTCATGGGGGACCCCAAAAAGCATCCGTTCAAGAAAATAACATGGTCAAAGAATAAGGTGGGATGATGGTTGAGGAGATAGATATTCACAAAAAAATGTGGGCAATCCGTTGTATTCCAAAGGGGAGTAGGGTTATTCCAAAGGGGAGTAGGGTACAATGCCAAGGGTGGTTAGAATCTAGATTTGGCAAATGCAGAAAAAATATAAAGAACATGGGTGCGGGTGCATTTGCACCATCCTTCTGGAGGATTCGTACTTGCGAGAGAGGAGATGACATTGGTCAAGGGACCAATATAAAGGCACAATTCATGTGGTTTTGCAATAATAGCATGGACCACACATGGAGGATTTGTAACACAATCACCCAATGCCCTACAAGAATCCCCAATACTTGGCTAGTGGAAAGGGGAACAAACTTGAATGATTTAGACCTGTTAAAATTGGAGACGGGAGGCTTCACATTTAGGAAAGTTGTAGCAAAGGAAACCATCAACATCATTATCGGATCAGATGACAATTTGAGCCTCAAAAATAATTGAATCGGCCGCAACCATGGAGGCACAAATTGTTCAACACACTGTAGTGAAGCCAGGCAAGCATGAGAAATTCATGGTGGAGACATCTTCTTTCCACGTCCGAGGAGAGAGGTATGAAGTTCATGTTGCCAAGCAATAGTGGTCTAGCCTACTAGCAAACGGTGAAACTTCACAAGCATGGAAAGCTTTAAGAGCTTCCATCGTAAAGCAGTTTTTGGCAACCGATGCCAAAGACAAAGTACTCACCGAATGGCAAAGCTGAAGCTCTCTTCCTACAAATTTTCATCTCAAAGACACTGTCTTCAAAAAGATGGATTTTGGAGAGCAAATCCAACAATTTCGTGTGGGTTTAACTGAAGATATGGCAGAGTATGTCAACTCCCAAAGGCCACCCACCATATCTACGGTCATACACCATACAATATTGGCTTCACAAATCAATTTCCAACAAGGGGCTAAGAGAAATCTTAAGCCCACGGAGAACAAGGACCATAATAACGAGCCCAAGGGGAAGGACAATGTCCAAAAATCTCCTAAAGGCAACACCAACAACAACAAATCTAAGGAGAAGGGAGTTTATAAAGGAAAACATAAACCTCTCCAGAAGAGCTAGAGCGTTATCATAAAGATAACCACTGTTTCAAGTGCGGGAAGCAAGGGTATGCCTATCATGCTTGTCCCCACAAGAACATACAAAATGAGCCTCCTACAGCTACCTTGGTTGAAATCCAAGAAGAGGATACTCACCACAAAGGATCTCCTCTATGCCATGCTTGGGGAAAGGTAAGAGAACCTGATGCTTTCAATTTCTTTGAACCTGGTTCTACTCACAATTTCATATCCACAGAGTTGGCCACCAAGCTAGGCGTCCAAGCCTATGAGATGGGAGATGTCCTACCCGTCGATGGTGCTTTCAAGGGGCAAGAAGCCTCAGTCACTCCATTAATTGGGAAATTGAGGCTCCATGTCCAAAGCTATGTGGACAAGGAGGACTTCTTTATCTCTCCTCTCAAGCACAAGGATGTAATCGTAGGGGCATCATGGTTTGATCGCATGGATCCCAATGTTAAATTCCTTAAAAGTCAAATCTACTTTAGGTTCAGGGAAAAATATATTCTAAGGAGTTGGGAAACACCATACCCATTGTACATATGTAAACTTTCAATAAGTCAATAAAGAGCTCTATTTCTGTGTACATGATTTTTGTTAAAGATTCTCAAAATGAACCTAATGCTTTAGCAAAAGAAAATATAAACAACCACAAGGAATTAGAGTTATCCAACTTTCTTATTTCAAGATGTTTTTATTGACGACATCCCTTGTGAACTACCTCCTAAACAAGGCAATCTAATAAAAGGATGGCCTAATCCAAGGAATCTATACATGAACTAAGAAGTTTTATAGGCATGTGTGCATACTATAGATGCTTCATAGAAAAGTTCTCACAAATCACAGGACCATAACATGATCTAACAAAGAAAAACGCTAGGTATACATGGTCTACCAAGAAGAACAATGCTTTCAAAAAGCTTATCTCTCAACCTTTGCTTACATTGCCGGATCTCTCAAAACCATTAGAGGTCCAATGCGACGCTTGTGGTGATTGCCTTGAGCTGTTTTAATCCAAGAAGGGCATGCCATAGCCTACAAAAGTCGAAGGCTCGACCCTGTTGAGCAAGCTCTAGGAATATATGAAAAGGAACTCCTCGCAATTCTACATGGCTTAAACTCGTGGAAGCACTATTTAGTGGGGACTCCTTTCATTGTGGGACGGATCACCAAAGCCTTAAGTACTTCATGACGCAGATCAAGCTCTCTGACAAACAAATGAGGTGGGAAAATTTCCTTTTGCAATTTCATTTTCATATTGCTCACATTGCTGGCAAGCATAATCAAGTAGCCCATGCACAAGATCGCCAAGAGTGAATGGGGTTTCCATAGCAACTCACAATGATCTATCTTCTATGATAGATGAGTACGCTATTCATCCCAATTTTAGAGATGTGATTTGAGTCCTTGTACTAGGCAAGAAATAAGAACTATTCACCTTACAAGATGGTTATCTTCTCTATGGCAATAGACTATGCGTTACTAACTCACTATGTGAGAAAGTGTTGGAGCCCCATTGGTCCAACTGTTGTAATGAGCCCATTTGTAAAGCATATCAAATTCCATTTTTTATGTCAAAGACGTCTTATCAGTTTGATCCATTCGTCTTGATTATGTAAATATTAGTCAGTTAGTCAGGACTCAGATTTATTCCCACTTTTGTAATCATGAGCAAGAGAACCCCATGTACATTTTTTGAGCTAAGGTGACTAAAGTATAAAAGTCACCTTAGAACCATTTTTGAATAACATTTGAATTAATCCTATGTCGTACGAGTCTGAGAGAGAGAGAGAGAGAGAGAGAGAGAGAGAGAGAGAGAGAGAGAGAGAGAGAGAGAGAGAGAGAGAGAGAGAGAGAGAGAGAGAAAGAGAGAGAGTGTCTTATCCTCTTCGCTACGCGCTTCTCCCTCACCGGATTCACGACTCGACCACACCACCGCGATAGTCTCTCCGAGAGCTATGCGCCCATGCCACACATTCGCCGTTTCGAGTTGATCGCGATCGATTCTTCCTCGAGCTTGTTTTGCTTGTAAGTAGCACAAACAGTGTCTGTTTTCAATAATCAAGTGCTTCATGGAATGAGAAAGAGATTAGCTACACATAGATACTGATAAACTTAAGTTTTTCCCACTTTTGGATTATGACCTGTTGGTCTATCACGACAGCATTCGAGATAGCTAGGGTTCAAATCTGGTGAGATTAGACTTATAGGTAAGTATGTCCTAGTAAGAGGATGGTGCCTAGTAAGTTTGATGCGATTCTGAGTTGATTGGACGTGTAAACTGTGTTGTGAGAGCTAAGGGATAGGGTGGGTTGCATTCTACCAGGGTTAGTGATTGATGCATCATAAAAGTGCGTATGTGTAGATTGGTCTCAGCCTGACAAGCTAACGAGATTGCCTACGTGCACCTACGGGTTAGTCGTGTCATCGGATGATAAGTATGTTTTCTGTGTCGTGCTCGTGAGTTTGAACAGGGAAGTAGTTAAGCCCTAAAACATTGGCGCCGTTGCCGGGGACACAAGACCTTAAGTAGGGAGATCTACGTCACTCGTGTGATGGTTAGCCTACTTTAGTTTTGGCTAGAGAGAACTTAATCTTTTAGAACAAGATCCAGGATAGAGGATCCTGAGGTCTAGTGGATAGCCAGGAAGCCTGTGTCTTGCCGAGGGTCTGTGACTAGTTAGATTTAGTTAAATAGGATAATGAGGAGTTATGGTTTTTGGTTTTGAGTGCTTGTTATACTTGTGAAGAAATAGAGTAGAAAAACGCTGTAAAACCGCAAAAAACAAACAAAATGAAGAAACAATAAGGCTGTTTGCTTGCCTTGAAAGAAAAACCCACCTCATATCGACATTGAAATTTATTATTCAATACTCGAGAAAACATAAAAACTGTGACCAAAACCAACAAAAAAAAAAAAAGAAACAGGTGATTGTCATAAGGAAACACTAAGTGAACCTAAAAGAGGCAAAGATGAGATATAACCATTAGCCAAGGGTAAACTGACTGTGTCATGAGGTATGACTGATGTGCACAAGTTTAAGATGCAGTGTCATCAAATTTGCATCACTTCAAGTGAAATGGAGTTGTGAATTGTCAGAGAAAAGTGAAATTTTTGAAGTGCTTGAGTTTGAGGTCAAAATAAGTCCAAACTTCACAAAACTTGGGGGATAGACTTGTATGGGCACAGGGAACAAGACTATGCAAAAACAGACAAAAAATTGAGTCCCTATTGCTCACTGCCTGGTCTATCGCGATAGACTGGTGAAGGTGGTGTTTGTCTAGCAACAAGCAAAAAACCCTTACACCACAAGCTTAACACATCAATACAGGGGCACTCACAAAAATTGAGTGAATTTGAACACCAATTTTGACCCCAAAACTTCAAAACTGGTGTTTGGAGTCTGAATTCAGAGATAAGGGCAAGAAGTCTTTGACCAGATGTCCAAACAGTGCCAAAATTGGTCAATGCACTACACAAGGGGAGACTAAACTAACTATGGGGAAAACTTTGGAAAAAAGCTGAAAATGAAGAAAGAGCTCAGTATATCGTGATAGACCAAGGAACTTTCTATTGGGGAACTTTTCTTTCAAATTTTCCCTAGGGAGAGCTTTATCAGGGCCTAAATAGCAGACACGCCAAAATTCAAGGCATTTAGATCACTAAAGGTCAATCTGAGGGTCAGATAGAGAATCAAGCTCTGAATGAAATACTAAAAGGGGACCAAAACCCAACCCAAGTGTCCAAACTTCACAAAACTTGTGGGATAGGCTATAGAGGGTAACTAGAACCCAAGGGTAAAGTCACAATTTTGAATTGACTTGTGCTGAGTAAACTGTCAGTCTATCGCGATAGACTAAGGAAGTAGTGAGTCAGACATTTTTGCATTTTGTGACTATACTGCTAGAACATACTCTCTATATAGATCCCAGCCATCATTTCATCATTGAAATTGGACCACCAGAAGACTGACTAAGTGGTTGTTGTATATACTTGAAAGATTTTTTGGTAATTCAGGGAAAACACTTGTGAACAGACTAACCATCCTTGTGTAGATCCCAGAAGGAGGTAATCACAAAGCTATACAGGAAGAAGGAGTCCAGGTAAGCTTTAAGTTTGCAACAAAACTTTCATTCTTATGTATTTGAGGTCAGGAGCCTTTGTTAAGTCGGGAGCTAAAAGTGTCAAAAGTCAAGTTAGCACCACGTCCACAGAAGAGAGTGTAACTCAAACGAGACTAGACCCATTGGCACCAATCATTGACGAGGGAAGTGATACTGACACTTTGTCAGAAAAGTCCTTCTTCATGATGGGGAGTCAACAGCCAGTAGGTTTCAATGGTGAAGGACCAATGCCAGGGGGGAGCACCTCCCTACATCCTTTAAACGAAACCAAGTTCACTATAATCTTCTTGGAAGGAACTAACCCGAGGGGAGCCCTAGTCTATTCTGACTATCGGGGACGCAAGTGTATCTGTATTGAAGAAATACCAGCTCAGAGACTAGAGATAATTCGAGTCTACGATGATGGAGACAGATTCAGAGACGAAAAGGGAAACCACTATCTGATAGTAAGTAACCCTGAGGATTACAACAAATATGGGGATAACGTGGCCAAAGGGAAAATGGTTTCAAAAACCCAAGGACCGCCACCTAACATTGATCGACCTGGAGCGCTTTTTATGTATGATAAGAAAACAACCAGAGTCCCAACCTATAATGAGAATGTAGGGATTTACAAGCATGAAAGCGAAGGAGTAGTCTCTTACTTTCAATGCAAGGAACCCTACCCAAATGAATTAAGCAAAGACAAGGTTCTTTACTTATTTTCTTATGAAACTGCTATGGGGAAGGATATTGTTTTTGTTGACAGATACGGGCGAGAATACAAACGTATTCTCCCAGAAGAGGTTGAAAACGCAACAGTTCCAGGAGCATCGACCTATAGCCCCGACGAGGTACCAAGAGCCACCTACTCCCCTAGCAAGTCGACTAATCCCTTTTCAAAAGAGTATGATGGTACCTCACATTCTACCCGACCACCAACGACCAACTACCAGGACCAACCAGCTACTCAGCCATCACTGCAGGCATGGCTTCGACAGAGTGCTACATTAGAACAAGACCGAACCCAAGAGGGTTATCAAACCACACGAGGGTTACAGGATTTACAAGAACCACCACTCTATGCACAATATCAAGGAGAGAGTAAGCCAAAGACTCAGGGGTCAACTGAGCTTGGAAGAACACCCCGAGAACGAGTTCGGAGAGATGAACCATCTCTCCCGAGAGCTGTTAGAAATTATGGATTAGGAGCACCATTGGGAGAAGAACCTGGCCACTACAGAAGACCAGAGGAGGTATATCGACTAGGACGGGGAGATCCCATGATGAGATTTGGAGACCATCGTAGAATTAGACCTTCTCAAGTGCAAAAATGGGTAAATAAGAAATATATGGGAAGCAAGGATCCAAGAGATCATGTAGCAGCCTTTGTGCGTGTAATTAGAGCTGAAGAGGTGCTAGACTTTCCTACCCAATTTGCAGGATTCGGTTTAACCTTAGAGGATGATGCGGCTACATGGTGTGACTCGGTGGAGCGAAGAGACTTTGAGTCTATGGAGGAAGTGTTTGACGAATTTATCGAGGAATTCTCACAAAGGGGGATAGCTCATAATACCGTCTCGCAAATCCATAAATTCAAACAGAAAGATGGAGAGTCCGTGCGAAAGGCCGCCCTCCGATTAAAAAGATATGTTAAGTTCTGTCCTGTGGAAGAACTGCCAACTTAGTCTAGACTTATGCTTATATTTATACAAGGACTAAGGAATGCAGATCTTCAAAAGGACTTACATATGAAAAGGAGCACTACGTTGAATGATTTGACCAAGGAAGCGCTATACCTTGTGGAAAATTGTGCGGTCTACAAAGAGGGTGAGTTCAAGGATCTTGACGATGATTCTTCCTCACAACAAAGCGGGAGCAAGTCTACTAAGACAACACTGAAGGGGGAAGTAGCGGTAAGCCAAGAGCACCTTGTAGAGGAAGTGCTTAAAAAGATTAACTTGTATTCCAAACCACAAGCTAAACAACCAAAATGGTGTGCGATTGAACAAAAATGGACAAACCATGGAACGGAGGAGTGTTATTATAACAAGGGATATGTGAGAGAACGACCATATGCTCCACAAGCTCAGGTGACATCTCCTCAAGTCCAACCGATGCTTAGATATCAGACTGGCAACCTACCAGGACCTGTAGGTGCAAAAAGACCACAACCAGTGTTGGGACAACAACCACCCCTACCAGGATTACGACCAGTCGGCATAAGATACACACCCACAGTAACTGAGTCGGATGAGAAGGCTTTGGTACCTATGCATGCATACTATGACGAGCCCAATGGATATGCGACGAAATATGTCTATTATCCACAAGACTAACCCTCTACACCAGAACCATGGAGCATGATAGGAAATACAGGACCACCAACTGCTGCACAGGCAACGGGAGAAGGAAGTATAGCCTGGATGAAAGAACACTGTTATTCATAGCCAACGGAGGCATGAGCGGGCAAATAATTGCGCACCAACAAAGAGGAGCTCCAGGAGCACCTCAACAGCCTAAAGGACCATACTACAACTGTGGAGGAGACCATTGGTTGAGGGATTGCCCTCATGATGAAATCATTAGGATCAACGCATATTGCACGGAGTGTGGAATTACTCACTTGATCCCTGATTGCCCTAAAAACCCGAGCAAAGGAGAAAAAACTACCTTGAATATGCTGGGAGCGCTACCATCCAGTGGAGGGTCAAAAAACGAAACTCCGATTCCTGTCAAGGTCTTGACGAGAGCCCAAGCAAGGAAAAATGACAATCAGCCCAAGAGTAACGATGAAAATCAAGAAGAAATCAAGACTGACAAGTCTAGTGTCAGTCGTGATAATCCTTGGAAAGAACAAAGAGCGAAAGTGAAAGCTAGATGTGAGCGAAAACAAAAAGATGTAGAAGCTGAGCTAACGATAGCTCGAGAACAACTTAAACAGCAAAGAGAGTCCGACTCTCTAAAATCAACGGAAGGACCAAAGAGTGCAAGCTCAGGAGGGTCGGCATTGGTAGATAAGATCAATGAACCCTTAGATGCAATCTTGCAAGCATATGAAGCAAGATTGAAGAACAGATAGACCCTAGAGCAAAGGTGGATGACATATCCATATCCAGAGATAGAAAAACAGAGACTAGAGATGTGCAAACATCTGATTGAAACTGCACAAGATTTACTGGAGCCTCCACCTATGGAAGCGGGAGATAGAGTAATCAAACCACCAAACCATGAAACACCTCACAAAACCAAACAAAGGATACCCGACAAGATAGAAAACATTAAATCCTTGCCGGATGTAGAGGATGCAAAAGACGTACCTAATAGCACTAATGAATCACTGAAATATTTTCCACCATATTCGCCTATTGTGAAAGAAAATTGGCTTGAAGAGCTATGGGAAACAGTGCGAAAAGCTCAAGAAAAATATGAGACAAAAACAGTCGAGTCAGCGCCTTTCTTGGAGCTGACTTGAATAAGACTCCATGGGATTTGGACGTTAAATCATTTCAAGGGGATAATGGTTCAGTTGCATCCGAAGATAGCAGACCACAATCTCTCAGAACTTTGCCATCATATATGGGGGACTATGAGGCAAGATCAGAAATTTGAAGAGTACCTTCTCAGAGAATAGGCGGTTCAAATCAATTGGACACTAAAATCCTGAGAGACTTGTTGACCACTCCGGTCAAGTGTACAATCACATTGGCAGAATTGTTAAAAATTAGGCCAAGCATGTGGACGGAAGTGGGCAAATGTCTTGAAAAATTTGGCATAAGGATGCCTCTTAAGTTCTTCGAAACCGAGCTTAATGACACAGAACCGAAGAAAGTCAACACTAGACCAGTGCCACTCAACAAGGTACGAGAGTATTGTGAGGGTGAAGATGGCAACACGACCCTACCAGTTGAGCATAATGGCATAGAAACTAAGGCAATACTTGATAGTGGAGCTGGCATTGCCATTGCGACCAAATTGCTATGGGAAAAATGGGGAAAACATGCAATACGAACAACTAGAATGAAATTGCAACTGGCGGATGGGCACATAGAAAGGCCTATAGGATTGCTTGAGGCAATCGTGGTATCTTCCTGTGGCATAGAATACGAACATACCTTTGCCATAGTAGATTTCGGCAAGAAGAACAACTATGAAATTATCCTTGGTAGGCCGTTCATGAGGCAACTCAAAATGGTGCAAGACTGGGGGTATGATTATTTGTATCTAAGACATGCTGAAACTACTACACGCGTAAACATGAAAAATCATAGCTACCATGATGTCACGAGAACCCCTGTGGAAGAATTTGACTTAGCCACCATTAGTGGATCAGAAGTCCCAGCGTGGCTTTGTAAGAAAAAAGAGATATGGATGTGTGGGGCATCTCAATGTAGTGAATTTGACCACGATGAAAGGACACTAGAGAGGGTCTTGGAAGACGATGCCTATATACGAGAACCTTTTCCTGAAGAGAATCTCGAACCCCTAGAATGGTCTCAAATTTAGCTACATTGGATGTATGCGTCAATGAAGTCACTCCCACCAAATTTTGTGATGAGAATGGCTACGATATCATACCATACTACATGTTGAGCAAAATTGTGGAGGAGGACGAGGACGAGGTATATATTGAGAATACGAGGATCCATAAAACAGAAACGAAACTTGAGATTAAGATAGTGGGCTATGTGGACATCCCCACTAAAAAAATCAAGCAGGAAGGAGAAGAATTTTATGATTCTTCTGATCAAAGTGAAAACAAGGATAATGCGGATGACGAGAAGTCGAAAAATACAGAGGGAGACGACAATCAAAATCAAGACAATGACGTCTTCTACAATTTCCCAAACCAAAATGAGAGACGTCAAAAAAGATACAAGAGTAAACGACACCACATCAGTACACCAACCAGGTTGAGGCCCATGCCGGAGTTTGAGGGTAAGACACATTTTCTTACGAACATTCATGCTGTTGATTGTGCTAAGGATAAAGTGTCAGGAAGATTTCTTAAGGTTGTTGAAGACTCAGGATTTAAGTCTAGACTGTTGAAACCTAAGAAAACCAGCAGACCAAAAAAAAGAGTTCCAACAGAAAAACTGAATGTCTATGGTAGTCCAATTATGACAAAAATTGAACGGAAAACGAGATATAATGAGTGGAAACAAAAAATTAAAAATGTATGGACAACTGAAATGGAAAGTAGCGATGGAGCGAACTCTAGTGATGGGAGTAAAAGGATAGATGTACCTCCTCACTATTGTAAGTACACCATTTAGGAAAGAAGATTGGTGGTTCAGCAACCAATGAGGGAGCTTAAATCAAACGAGTCCTACGACTGGCCAGAGAACACCAAGAAAGTAGACTTAGCAGAGCCAGGAGAAAATCCTCGACCTGCTTACATTGCCACAGATCTAGGTCGAGAAGAGGAGGACTTACTGATCAAAACACATAAGGAATTTCGAGATGTATTTGCTTGGTCGTACAGAGATTTGAAGGGAGTGGATCCTAACATTTGTGAACATTCAATCCCTCTGAAGATGCAAAGCCAAGCAAACAACGTCCATACACGTACAATGAGACATTCGTCAAAAGGATAAAAGAGGAGATAGACAAACTTATGGAGGCTGAATTTATTTATGAGATAGAACACACGGACTGGGTGTCCCCGATAGTGGTGGTACCTAAGAAAAACGGGAAATTACGAGTCTGTGTAAATCTCAAGAAGGTAAACGCAGCAACTATAAGAGACAATTACCCTCTTCCTATCATTGAACACGTCCTGGAATGAGTGGCTTGCAAGCAAGCCTATAGCTTTATGAACGGATTCTCTGGCTATAACCAATTGGGGGTCAAACTAGAAGATCAATACAAAACAACATTTGCAACAGAATGGGGCATATATGCGTTTAGGGTAATGCCATTTGGCTTGACTAATGCTCTAGCCACATTTCAGAGATTAATGACACACACTTTTAAAGAATACTTGCGAAAATTCTTGGATATTTACATGGACAACTTGTGTGTCTATTCTCTATTGAGAGAAGACCATATAGATCATCTGAGAAAGGTATTCGAAAAATGCAGAACGTATAGGATTTGCCTCAACCCAGAAAAATGCGTATTCATGGTACGACAAGGTAAAATCTTAGGCCACATAGTGTCGGCTAATGGAATTACCACTGATGAAGACAAGGTGAAGGTGATCATAGAATTGCCAAGACCAAACAAAATATGAGAGGTACAATCATTTATGGGACATTGTGGATACTATCGACGTTTTATCTACATGTACGCTGTAATAGCAAAACCCTTGTATAGTCTAATCACGCTCTTCATTTGGACAAATGAATGTGAGGAGTCATTCCAGAAATTAAAAGATGCATTGGTATCTGCACCAATTCTAAAAGCACCAGATTGGTCAAAGATCTTCCATGTACATGTAGATGCTTCGGCATTTGCAATAGCCTGTATACTAGCACAACCAGATGAGGGAAAGACGGATTTTCCAATCAGTTATGCTAGTAGACAACTCAACAGTGCAGAAAAGAATTATACTACCACTGAAAGAGAAGGATTGGGTATGATATATGCCGTAAAGAAATTTCGGCATTACTTACTCGCGAACAAATTCACATTCTTTGTGGATCATCAAACACTCTTATACTTAGTAAACAAACCTTGCAACACGGGACGAATTGTAAGATGGTTCATTGTGTTGCTGGAGTTTGATTTTACGGTAGTGGTTAAGAAAGGAAAAACTCATCAAAGAGCAGACCACCTTTCTCGATTACTACATGGCGAAAAAGCTACCGGAGTAGATGGTGATCTCCCAGACGCATACCTGTTTAATATAGAGATGGTACCGAAATGGTCAGAGCAAATTATTCCGTTGCTGACATATGGAATGAATCTTGACGACAAACACATGGTGGAAGACATTAGACAAGCACGAAATTACACAATGCTTGCGGGAAGAATGTACCATCATGGAAACGATGGGATTCTAAGATTGTGTATAGGCCCAGAGGAGTACGAAGCGTATCTAGAGGAGGCCCACACACAAACAGGGGGATTCCATAGAGGAAATCAAATGATGTATGCACAATTAAGAAGACTTGGAGTGTATTGGCCAGGAATGGCAGGAGATGTAGCCAATTACATCAAGAAATGCGACTTTTGCACATCCAATACCACTGTGGATTATGCCACATTATACCAAGTGACAGCTGCCAGGAGATTGGTCTAAAGCCAGACAAAAGGCTTTACAAATCGAAGAGAATAGGTATACCATCATTAGTGACCAATTGTATAAAAGAGGAACTGATGACCAGCTGAGGTTAGTTCCTCATGAAAATGACTACTTTCCATTATTGGAACAGGCTCATGCAGGCATAGCAAGTGGTCATTTTTTAGCAGATCACGTGTCAACCACATTGACATGGGCTGTGGGAATGACCCATGAGTTCTACATAGATCACGTGTCATATCTGTTTGAAGAAATGACAAAGCTAAGGCAGGACAGACCCAATTACATTGCAAGAGGAGAAGTCCTAACCAGAGTAATATACCATGCCATAGGTGCGGTAGATCAGTTTCCATTCGAGGACGCAAGCTGGAAAGAGTGACAAGAAGTACACAAGAAAAGATGGCTGAAGAAAAAAGAACTGAAGAGGAAGATGCTCGACTAAAGAAGCGAAAAGCGGAAATGGAAAACAACACCAGGTTGCAGAAGATAGCAAAGATGGAAAGGATGCTAGAAGGGTTTTCTCTAGAAAGATCTCTACGAGGCGATGTAGGCGCCACTTGGAAACCGTCTAGTAGCACTTTCACACTGAGAACAAAGAATAGAAACAACCCAGCTTTTGAGCTGGACTGGTTCGAGAAATACATCCAAGAAAGAAATGCGAGGGATGAGCCAGAACTGCTACTAGAAGAGGAGGATCTCCAAACTTTGAGAGATCAAATGAGGCCGACTTCACGTGATCAGGAGACATCGCCGCCATCTCCAAGGCCAGATACAAGTGAGAGGCAATCTAGCCCACCTGCTGAATCTACTTCACATTCAGAAAGCTCACATCAAGATGACAGAGTTCACACACCGCCCAGTTAACAGGAAGAAGAGGAGGAAGAAGAAGAAGGAACAGATAGACGCCAAAACACTGGAACCATATCACAAAGTGATAAAGGCAAGCAAAAGGTGGTGGATCAGTCTAAAGATAAAGCTTCCTCCTCTCAAGAAATTGAGCTAGAAGCTACTATAGATGAAGATTTGCAGTCAATGGCAACAATACTAAACCGAACAAGACTGCACAGTCAGTGGTTAGCTGATCAGAACCGGTCCAACAAAATGAAGCTACAAAAAACTGATGAGGAAGTTCAGAGACTGCAAGAGCAAAGGGAAGACACTCTAAAGCTGATCAGCATCAGAGATACTGAAATATTGGGGCTCAAAGGCACAGTAAATCTTCTCAAGGACAATTTACAAGAATCGGAAGTCTTCAATGCCATATGTGAAGATACAATAAACGTGTTCCTTGAAGATGTCAGTGAAAGAGACGAACACATCCAACAGTTGGAAAAGGAAAAGCAAGATGCGCTAGAGGCCATCACAAGTTTGCAAGTCGTCATCGATGACTTACAAATTGAAGTCAAAGATTTAAGAGCAGTAACAGATATCCAAGCAAGAGAAATCGAACGCGCTAAAAAGCAAAAAACATCGCTACCAACAACACCAGTAGTCCATCCGGAAGAAGAAGTGGCTGCACTAAAGAGGGAGCTGGAGTTAGAAAGAAAACAACGTTTAATGATTGCTGAAAGTGCTCTTAGAGCAGAAGGTGAACTACAAAGACAAATTTCAGATTTGCAAAGTGAACAACAACAAGGACCAGCTCCTGACAGTGAAATGGAAAGCATTGTTTCCAAATCACTCAGGGAAGAAAATGAAAACCTGCACATCAGGATAAAACAGTTAGAGGAGTCGGCCGCTAAAAAAGACATGGAATTTCAAGCTCTACAAATGAATAGTAGAACAATGACCGCACAAATCTCAAGTCTACAAAGTGCAGGGCAGCACCAAGGACAGGGACGAGTGCACATGGAGCCAGTAACAACGAATTTGGTTGGACTCGCTAAAGTTTATGGGGGTCAAGATGAGTACGACGAAGATTCAGATGAACAGGAGACACATACGCAGGCTGATCAAACCGGCTCCAAAGACCAAGAGACAGAAGAAGATTCAGTCACGAAGATGGAAGAGCAGAGGCTAGCCAAGCAGATGGAAAAGCAAACAGAAATGATATGGTACAAGGCTATGGAACTCGAAAAGGCGTTGCTACAAGGGCTTTCCAGATCAGGCAGAACAGCAGCAGAGCTACGGCAAGAATGGAATGCGCCTATGTTACCTTATGCTCTGCTGAAGTATGAGACTCTAACACATCAACGGTAGCTCAAAAAAGAAGAGCAAGTGCCAGTATTTGAAGGAGAAGTACAAGATAGGAAACGGCAAAACAGAATAGTGGACAGCCAGCCAAAGTGGAGGCATCAATGGCTATTGGATCATCCTCATAACCTGATCCACTTAGTCAACGCACCGCCTGAGCTGAGGAATGACAGAACGTTCTGCCCAACTCCCTAAACATACACCTATAGCCATCATAAAGCACTACAGAGCAGAAATCTGACATGGCTGAATTATCCAGTAATGCCAGGGCCAGCAGAGGGAGAGAGAATATCCGGTTCTTACATGGTGAAAACCCTGCAGGGCGCCATAGCAGAATTCGGAGGCTCTCCTGACCTATCCTGCAAGATGCTATGTAAAAAAGCTCGCACATTTTTGGCCTGTCTCATAGCCTTTTCAGAAAGCTAGACATCAGAGTATATCAATACTGAAAGAAGCATCTCATAATTGTCATACGATCTAGGTGGGCCACCGATAGAGCCAGTATTGTATGCTTATTTCAAACGGCTGATGTTTCTGCCAAGCTACTAATAGCCGTTTTTCGGCTTTCCATAATTGCCATAGTAAGCTACCTCACCCTATCAAATCACTCAAACATTTTGGTTATCCCTACCATTTCACTGTACATAGGCGTGTGTGAGTTACGAGACTTTTTTCATATCTCCTTAAAAACCCTCAGCTAGCTAGTCACTGGGCTAGTTGAGCCAAAAAAATAAATAAAATCAAAAAAATAAAATATGTTATGGCCCATTTGTGTGTAAATATTGCATTATATATATGGCCTAAATATAGGGATTTCTATAATTATTGTGGTATTTTATTTAAATATTTATACTTAGGGGTGTGTTTTATTAAACCTATGTACACCTTCTTTCATCCTCTTACACCATAAATATTTTGCCAATGTGTACATACTCTAACCTTATATTTTTTCTTTTATACAAATCAGCCCCACATTTTCACCCTCACCCTCGTGAAAACAAAAAATTGATTTCTACTCATTGGTCACATTTATTATATTATTTACTTGCATACCTTTTCTTCTTTCACCCAAAATAATTCAAAGAGGGACCATATCATATGATTCCAATATCTTTCCATATCCATAACTCCTCCATATTTTTATTATTATTTTTACTCATTATTCTAACACCATGTGCTCATTGAGCTAAAGTCCATGAATAGTCCATAAACTAGTCCCACCATGTATATATTTCTTTATTCACCAATAATTCTCCTCCATGCATGTGTCAAGGGAAACTTGGATGCTTTGTATTATGATATGACAAAGGAGGGGCTCACTCTTGGATGCATTGTACAAATTCAACAAAGGAGGGGGCCACTGAAGACTTTTTGTGAAGAAAAAACAGGTCTTTTGGTGGGATTTTTAATATCCATCTTCACTCTGAATTTGGAGCGGTGGTCAAAAGAGAAAATGTAGCCCACGCTGTGAATAATCACGTCAAATTTTTTCATGATTTTTGGAGCAACCACCGGTGAGCTATGATTTTTTGAGTGGACCCCAGTCTGCCCACTTTTCTCACAAGTAGCCCATAGTCTTCTCTCACCTCTTTCCACACTTCTACACACACACACACACACACACACACACACACATTCCTCTCAATCCCTCACTCAAACCTGCACCTTCAATGGTTTCTCTCACCTTCTTCACCATTAACCTCCCCACTTACTTCCATAGCTCTCATATGAGCTCTCCATGTACATACATACACCATCTCTATGCCTCCCTCTATTATCTCCAAAGTACAATTCCATCTTACTCCTTATATATATACATACATTCAGCATGTGTACCATGCTTAACCTCTGCAAATCAAGATATCTCATCAACGGAATTACCATTTTCATCACGATAATCAACCTTGGCGGCGGTGGCGTAAAGAAGGGAAGACGAAGAAAAAGATCGATAGTCATTTTGAGAACCTACACAAGTAAGTCCAAAACTTCTTCAAGCTTCACCATCACAAGGATTTTCTCACTTCATTCAACCATCTTACTTCAACCATCCACCCCATTCTACCCATTGTAAATATATCATTAACTAACCACTAACATACTAACACAAAATAGCCATTGACCTAACCATAAAAGACACCTCACCTCAATACATGTGTATAGTAACTCTCTCTCTCTCTCTCTCTCTCTCTCTCTCTCTCTCTCTCTCTCTCTCTTACTTACTTTCACCTTATCTACCATCAATAATGCTCTCTTTTGAGCCCACACCCATAACTCAAGCAGACAAAGAAGGCCCACAATGTTTTGATATTCAAAAAAATCATAATCCTGATTTGTTAGCTTGTAAATTAGGATTTCCAATAATCTTAATGAGGGGTCTCCAACCTATAAATAGGCCCCTCTCCTTCTTGTAAAACAACCTCCAACATCTCACATAGCATCCCAACACTCTATGCGTGAGGAGAGACTTAGGTGTAGCAACCACTTGTGAGCTTCACTTTTGGTATGAGAGAAGCCTTCAAGCTACACATTGCAAGTGAGAGAGCGTGAGTTCCACAAATCTCAAAACCACTATTGTACATACTCTTTCATCATCAATAAATTGAGCTTTGGTGCATCAAAGGCATGATTCAACGTTCAAATCTTCGTCCTTCCATTTGTGCAATACGGTTTGGTGAATTCAAGGTGACTTGTGTATTTTGAGTTTTTATCGGTTGATCTTGATTTTAGAAAGTGTTTTAGTGTGTTTTTCATTGCCAGTTTTGTGTCCATTGTAAGAGGGTATTGTGGTGAGAGGTCTCCCACACCCTAAGACAGTGTGTGTGTGTGTTTTGGCAATGATTAGCAATCACTAAGCATTGAGTGAGTTTTTGTACAAGCTCTACGATAGCATCATAACAAACCATCTCCATTTGCAAGTCACAAATAAGGTATTACACAAGATCCATTCCTCTCTCTCTTCCCTTTGCTCTAGCTCTCTCTAGTCCATTTTGTGTGTGTGTTTTTTTGTGGTGTATCTTCTTGGTTGTGACAAAATCTCTCTTGCGTCCTAGTTCGCATACCATAACTAGGTGGTGCCCCTATCTTGTTTGGGTTTGGCTGTGGGTTTGTTGTTTTGTTGTGTTTGTGGTTGCCCCAGCCCCAATTGAGCAGCACGGGAGCCTTGAGGGGTGTTTAGAGGTCGCCTTTCTTGTTGCCCGCCCCGGACCGCCTCACTACCATCTCCAGACATTTGAAGAAGCATTTTACACGGGCTTCTTCATGTATAAGTCAAAAAAATTTGGCCCATTAATGGCAAGTGACTCTATGCGCTATGATTCGTTTCTACAGCAAATCACTGAAGAAAGGCGACAACGACAATAAAGACAAAGACGATCATGTCGTGGTAGAAATGAACTAGGAGGGGGGGAGTGTTGGAGCCCCATTGGTCCAACTGTTGTAATGAGCCCATTTGTAAAGCATATCAAATTCCATTTTTTATATCAAAGAAGTCTTATCAGTTTGATCCATTCATCTGGATTATGTAAATATTAGTTAGTTAGTCAGGACTCAGATTTATTCCCACTTTTGTAATCATGAGCAGAGAACCCCATGTACATTTTTTGAGCTAAGGTGACTAAAGTATAAAAGTCACCTTAGAACCATTTTTTAATAACATTTGAATTAATCCTGTGTCGTACGAGTCTGAGAGAGAGAGAGAGAGAGAGAGAGAGAGTCTTATCCTCTTCGCTACGTGCTTCTCCCTCACCGGATTCACGACGCGACCACACCACCATGATAGTCTCTCCAAGAGCTACATGCCCACGCCACGCATTCGCCGTTTCGAGTTGATCGCGATCGATTCTTCCCCGAGCTTGTTTTGCTTGTAAGTAGCACAAACGGTGTCTGTTTTCAATAATCAAGTGCTTTATGGAATGAGAAAGAGATTAGCTACACATAGATACTGATAAACTTAAGTTTTTCCCACTTTTGGATTATGACCTGTTGGTCTATCACGACAGCATTCGAGATATCTAGGGTTCAAATCTGGTGAGATTAGACTTATAGGTAAGTATGTCCTAGTGAGAGGATGGTTCCTAGTAAGTTTGATGCGATTCTGAGTTGATTGGACGTGTAAACTGTGTTGTGAGAGCTAAGGGATAGGGTGGGTTGCATTCTACCAAGGTTAGTGATTGATGCATCATAAAAGTGCGTATGTGTAGATTGGTCTCAGCCTGACAAGCTAACGAGATTGCCTACGTGCACCTACGGGTTAGTCGTGTCATCGGATGATAAGTATGTTGTCTATGTCGTGCTCGTGAGTATGAACAGGGGAGTAGTTAAGCCCTAAAATAGAAAGTAATGTATGAATGTCATGATCCTCCTTATGCGGGGCATAGAGGGATTTAGTCTACCCTAAAACGGATAGAAACATATTTATATTGGCTTGCCATGAAAGCAAACATACAAGAGTATGTTTCTAAATGTGTGGTATGCCAAAAGACAACATTTGATAAAGGGAAGAAACCTAGATTGCTTCAACCTTTGCCAATCCCTAATTCACCATGGGAGAGAATATCCATGAATTTTTTCTTTGGATTGTCTAAGTCTATCAAAAGGAATACGAGAATATAGACGATAGTAGATAGGTTCAGCAAACAAGCTCATTTTATATCTATCAAGAAGACTATCAAAGCCCATCAAATAGCAACCCTCTTCATTTCACAAATTTTCAAGTACCATGGCTTGCCAATGTCCATAGTGTCATATAGAGATCCTAGAATGACAGTATTTTTTGGAAGGTTCTCTTTGAGAATTTATGGACAAGGCTAAAATTTTCTTTGGCCTATCACCCACAAACGGATGGCCAAAGTAAAATATCTAACCTAACAATTCTTGATCTACTAAAAGCCTATGTAACAGAAGTAGATCAAAGGTCCCAATGGGAGAAGTACTTACGATTAGTGGAGAATGCCTACAATAACACTATACATACCTCAATCGGAGAAGCACCTTTTGAGGTAATTGAGGGAACATCTGAAAGTCCCCTGCTACTTAAGTCACACGGGAAGATCTTTGCTGCAGATGAGTATAGCCAAGACGTACAAGAATTTTTCCAAAAGATTAAGGACACTATCTCCTATCTCACAGCAAAGGCACAAAGGCTGCTGCTGGTAGCACAGAAGAGCTTAAGCCTTTAAACAAAATGAGTGGGTATTACTTAAATTTCCCAAGGCTTGATTAAGGCACACAACGGGCAAGAATCCTACAGCACACCAGTAGTACTATGCTAAATTATAAAAAAAATACTATGTTCCCTTCCAGATTCTTAGACCAATCAATGAGATGGACTATCAACTCAAGTTGCCCAGTCATTGGCTCATACACAATGATTTCCATGTGAGCCTACTAAAGCCTTACAAAGGAGAGCCACGTGAAGAACCAACTATTGAAGACCCATCGGAGATTGAGAACCAAGAAGAGGTACTACAGCCTGAGTCCATTCTCCGACATGAAGACAAGATATTGAGAGGCGGTAAGATTATCCGACGATATCTTATTAAGTTTAAGAACTATCCTTTTGAAGATGCTAGATGGATGCAAGGCATACAATTAAAGGATAACCTAAACCTTGTCAATGCTTACAATGCTTCCTTAGAGTAAGCAAATGTTTAAATGTTTAAATGAACAAAGTTTTTGTCTTATAAGACTCTCCTTTTCTTTATAGTGTGCACATATTAATGATTTTGCATGCTTAGGATCATGTTTGCGGAGACTGCGTCTCCCAAACACCAAGTAGAGCTTGTTACTCTACTATGGAAGATTGATACGGACTAATGTGCAGACATGCTAGTGGAAGCTAACACTCTCAAGCACCAAATGGACTAGTCATCCATTCTGGGACAATGTTGTAGGGTAAAATCAGAATCCTCTACCCACTAGCAAACGGACTAATGAATAGGATTTATCGTATGTACCTCATAGTCGATGACGACTATGATTTCAAGAGAGAGTTAATGTCATAATAACTAATATCTAATTCTCCTAAGTGATTTTCTCATGTTAAACTGATCATTTAATATGGGGAAGTGCCAGCGAAGAAAAAGCTAGACTATTGGTTAGGCTGGCAGATAGGTCATAGTAGGGATCCAAAGGGGGGGCCATCTACAAAAGAGCAAGGTGAAACAATGGGCTTCAAAGACCCTAAGAAACCATATTAGGTAAAGTGGAAAAATCCCAATTCCCAGGTTGGACAAATTTCAATATGTCATGTACAAAATATCGAGATTTTGTCAAAAATTTGAGTTTTCTTAAGGTCTCATTCCACTTTATGCACATACAATACACAATGAAAACAACTAAAATTCCATGGTTTCAATCAATTGTATTATTAGGAGATGAGTATATTGCATCCATTATCGTTGTCTATGTTCTACTATCCTACCTACAACTTATCTCAACATGGTCCACCACTTGTCCAAGTTAATGTAAAAGTGACTCAAGGTTCACAACTTGTGAAAGCAAGGATCCATTGAGGAATACAATCCACTTGGCTATGTTTCCTTACTTTTTTGCATGTGACATTCAAGCAAGGTCCACTTCTAATCTAGAACTTCTTAATTTGAGGCATGTGGCATACATAAAATATGTAGCAAAGGCTCTATTGCCTCATAGGAAGGTTGGTTTCAAGGTGCAGTTATCCAAGCTAGCCTATCTTGGAGAAATGATGGAGCTTGCTTCTCTCCTTGTTTCAATGGAGACTAGCTTGGAAAAGTGGTGGACCTTTGCTTCTCTCTATGTTTCAATAGAGTTAGCTTGGACAAGTGGTGACCTTGGAACAAAACCCCCATGTAAAACATATCATGGGTATTCCAAGTGATTAGAAAGATTACCATTTAAGATATAACCTTATAGGTTGGACAACTGGAGCCTAGCTTGAAGAAATGGTGGATCTTTGATTCTCTCCATGTTTCAATGGAGCTTATCTTGGAGAAATGGTGGAGTTTTCTTCTATCCATGTTTCAATGGAGACTAGCTTGGATAATTGGTGGACCTTTGCTTCTCTTTATGTTTCAATAGAGTTAGCTTAGACACGTGGTGGATCTTCAAACTAAACCAACTACTACCAATGTTTCCTAGCTTGGACAAGTGGTGGAGTGTTTCTCCTCTCCATGTTTCAATGGAGCTTAGCTTGGACAAGTGTTGGACCTTAAAACAGAAACCCCATGTACAACATAGCATGGATTTTCTAGATTTCAATGGAGTCTAGCTTTAACAAATGGTGGAGCTTGCCTTCATATCCATGTTTCAATGAAACGAGCTTGGACAAGTGGTGGACGTTGTAACAAACCCCCCCATGTACAACATATCATTGGTTTTCTAAGTGATGGGAAGGAATACCATTCAAGATATAAACTTATAGCTTGGATAAGTAGTTGACCTTAAAACCAAATTCATCATCATACAATGAAATATAGGTCAGCCAGTTCCTAAATCTTAAGACCAAACCTCCCATGCTATTAGAGATAATATATTGGATAAGTGGTGGTCCTTCTATTATTTTCCCATGCCTAGTTTAGACAACCAGTACACTTTGTAGCTCTAAAGGTTGGATGAGTGGTGGAGCCTTGTTTCTATCCATGTTTTAATGGATCCTAGCTTGGACAAGTGGTGGACCTTGGAAAAAAGCTTCCATGTACAACATATATGAGGTTTTCCATGTTTTAATGGAACCTATCTTGGACAAATGGTGAAGCTTGCTTCTCTCCATGTTGATTTTGGAACTACCTTAGACAAGTGGTGGAGCTTTGCTTTTCTACTCTTCATAATACAATGAAGTATAGGCTGGTTACATGGTGAATCTTAAGGCCACACCTCCCATTTTACTAGAGATGATAGGTTGGACAAGTGGATCAACCTTCTATCATTTCTCCATGCCTATATTAGACAATTAGTAGACCTAGCATCTATCTATGTTGTCTAGAGATGAGCTTGGACAAGTGATGGACCCTGCTTCTCTCTTCCCTTGGTTTACTAGTTTGAAGACTCATTATATATAATTTATTAGATTTAGCTTGAACAAGTGGTGGACCTTGTATCCACAATCTTAATCATTACAAAAAAGTATATGAAAAAATAACATAGGAATCTTGGTTTGAAGGTCAAGAAATTAGGTTCCAAATGCACATAATAATATATTTTCCACCCATAAGAAAAGAAAGTTAAATATGTTATTTCATACCAAATTGACAAAGGTAATGTCCAAGAATTCTAGCTTTGCATCTTGTTAGATCTAAACCTTCATCAAGGCGACATGCATGTATACATCAACTTTCAAGCCATTCAAGAATACATGCACTTAGATTCCATAGTTTTCTTTTCAAAGTCTTTTAGGTTCTAAAACTCTTTTACATAAAGGATTAATGATAAAATTCTTGAAGCAAACATTTGTGCCCAAGAAAAACATCCTTCTCACATATTTAAAGTCCACGAATTCTCTAATCCACACTTACAAGTTTTATTTTGACATCAAGCATCAATTCTCTTCTAGTTACAAATAAATGCAACCTCGAGAGGAATTGACAAAAAATGAATTTATTTTACTATATGATCCAACATAGACCCCAATCAAATAAAAAATGATTCCCCAAAAATTTGGGTGCACTCTAGCAATACATCAGAGTCCCCTTACAATAGGATGCACTCCAATAGTACATTGGAGTCCCCTTAGAGTAGGGTGCACTCCATTGAAGTGCTCATAAAATTGACACACCTTTGTTTTTTTTTTTAAAAGACTATATCAAATTATACAAATGTTGAAAGATACACACTGAAATAAAGAAAGCATATTATGGCCATATTTATTCAATGATTTCGTGTTGACAAGTACACACCAAGGACATTGTTGCTTGTATAGACTCTCTTATCTCTTGCATACAACCATCCTACCAACCATGGAATTATTGTTCTCTGCAAGAAGTTTTGAAGTTGCTCGGAAGTTTGCCTCCACATCTTTGGAAATATAAGATATGTCCCTGCATGTTCCACATCACCCTATATGGACTGTCATAAAAAATTAAGGTATTGTTTGCATCCAAATCCTCGAATATCTTCCAAATATCACTCAAATTTTTGTAATAAACCCTTGTAAATCCTAACATGATATTTGGATTTTGGCAATTTTTGTTACTCATAAACACCTTGAACTTGGTATACTGTTCAAGAAAACATTTTTGTGTGATGTGTTGCACCCTTGTTAAGTTATAGAAACTCCATATCCATAGCTCAAAGTATTCAGCACAAAAATCCAAAAAACTTTGTGCGTCTGGTCGCACCACATGATAAACTTCATCTTTATCCTCCACAAGTCGCATCTGTTGAGCCCAAGCTGGAACATGTTTCATTTCAATTGTCTTGAGAAGTAACCCCTCTAGATCCAAGATAGTACTCTTTTGATGTCCTTGAAAGAAAGTGGTAGGTGATAAGGAGGTGGTTGATTCCTTGGACAAGGTCTTGGATGAGGTTGGATGGGTAATTCAATAGTTTTGTTTAATTTATGCCAGCATATAGCCAATACATTTTTCTATAATGATTCTGAAATTAAAGAACAAGAACACTTAATTCAAACACAACAATAGACATGAGTTTTACATTGTCTACCCTAAGGTTGTATTAGATACCAAAATCCATCTATGATCTACTCATTAATAGAAAGAAAGTCAAATTAAAAGCCTGACTCTTTGATATGCTACACTCTCTCTTAATCTCAATACCATGGAGTTCAACTAGACTTAACTCTAGGTTGGTAACCTAACAGGACATAAAAGTGTCCTTTCAGGGTTTTGAAAAAAACCTCCAAAACCATAGTAGATCCATTCATTTTGTAAAATCCTTTCATGAGGTTATAGTTCAAGGCCTACTACACATGGAAAAAATAAGAAACTTGTAAAATTTCTCATCTTTTGGTCACACCAAGCCTCCAAAGTTGATGGACCAGTACATTTTCATCAAAACAGTCATTTCTTACGTTTTGTTGCATAAAAATAAGATTAGGGATTTTTGTAGGACTTGAGTTAAATTCCCTACTTAACTTCAATGGGTTGGTGATAAGAACATATGATTGCTTCTCAATCACTATTTTTTGTTTTGCCAAAATAAATAGGTATAAAAAAGTTGAATGTTTACCATTCTGCAAACCTATCATCAAAGTTTCTATATCCACGCTCAATACAAATAGTATATGCATGTTTTATTAGTTCCCTATTGTCCTTTAGGTTCATAAGGAGCCATGGAGCATGTCAAAAGAATAATACATCTCTTACCAAGGCCCAATCTTGGGGACAAAGATGAAGTGCTAAATACATCAAACATGAAAAAACTGGGTTCAACGTTATGAGTTGTCGAATCCCATAGAAACTATTCAATATCTAGCCAAATTTGATCCTTATGACTAGATATGGTTACTACCTATAAAATGCATGTAGTTGTCACAAGAAACTAACAATATTGAAAAAGCTATACTTGATATACTAGAATGTTTCGTTTTCTTCTATAATTGAAAAAATCAACCATCGTTGTCTACTATGCAAAATAGGGTATTAGGTGCCCCAAAACCCAAGGAATATTAGCTTTATGTTACAATATGCGACATAGAAAATCAAAACTGCATTTGGATATCATGAAAGCAACCAAAAAAATCATAGAAGAGCTAAAATTGGCTAAAAAACAGGATTCGACAATTTTTGTAATTTGGTCATAACTTACAACTTTAACATTTATTTCTCCCTAGAAGCATCAAGACATGTTGAGGACTACTAAAGATAGTTCTCTAGCATTATAGACCTCACAAACATGAATTCTAGAGTGGTATAGTTGCAAAAAGTTGAAAAAAACCAAAAACAGGACCCGTTTTTTCACACAGTTTAGGTTGTGAAATGTTGTGCAAGGACAAGGTGAAAGATGAAATTGATATTCCAAAAAAATGTCGAGTTTTTTTCAGCTCATGAGACAACTTTCTAGACAGATAGCACCTCAAAATCCATTTTGAAACTCTTGACATAATTCAAGGAAAATGGTCACTTCACAGGACATAAAAGTGTCCCATTACCAATGTAGTGTTAAGTCAACTAATAACTACTACTTGTTGTTAAAGGTATGCTTGAAGTGCATAAGGCTTAACCAATGCTCGAGTGTAGAATGGGTATTTAGGTCTCAAGGTCTACCACTTATTCAAGCAAAGATCCATTTAGATATGGAAACCCAATTTTTCTTAATATAATGATATAGAGTGGACAAGTGGTGAATCCTGAGACCAAATTACTCATGCTACTAGTGATAATAGGTTGGACAAGTGGTGGACCTTGAATGTAAACCCCCCATGTACAAAGTATCATGGGTTTTGGGTATTTCAATGGAGCCTAGCATCTTGGAGACATAGTGGAGCTTACTTCTCTCCATGTTTCAATGGAGCCTATCTTGAATAAATGGTGGAGCATCATTCTCTCCATGTTTCAATGGAGCCTAGCTTGGACAAGTGGTGGACCTTTGTTTCTCTCTATGTTTGAAGAGAGTTAGCTTGGACAAGTGGTGGACCTTGGAACAAAACCCCCATCTAAAACATATCATGGACATTACAAGTGGTGAGAAAAAATACCATTCAATATATAACCTTATAGGTTGGACAAGTGATGGACCTTAACACCCAATTATTCTTAATATAATGACATAGAGTGGACAAGTGGTGAATCTTGCGACCAAACCTACTAGGAAAAGTAGGTTGGACAAGTGGTAGACCTTGAATGCAAACCCCCATGTACAAAATATCACTCATGCTACTAGGAATAATTTGGTATTAAGGTCCATGTTTCAATGGAGCCTAGTGTTAGCAGCTGGACACACCCTACGGAGCTCGGCGGAATATTATTTTTTGTAACTATTCTTTGAGAAAAATCGACATTTCACCTTTGTAAATATTGGGGGTTACAGAAGTTTCCAGATTGTATCCCAATTTTGACATTTAGATGGAGTAGATGGTTAATTGGAACATTAGGGTTTGAGATTGTAAGGTATTTATACCACTTTTGACCTTAGTGAAAAAAAACTTTGTCAATTTTTGAAAAGTTCTGTCTGTGAGTGAGCGTACTGTGTACGAGAGAGAGTGAGAGTTTCATCTTGATGCTACGCGCGCACCGATGTTCGGAATCGAGTGCGGAGAAGTGCAGTGGGTTACCCCGACAAGAGCTACGCACCGATACCTACATTGCGGGTGTACGGTCTGGTTTTGCGAGCTCGACCTACGAGCTTCATCAGGTGATTCGGTGAGCATACGTTGTACGTTTTTGCATTTCAGTATATCCACGCGTTCGCATCGAGTAGAGCTACACATTAGGCACTTTAGTTTTTGGAAACGATGACCTGTAGATTTTGGCCACTCATCCTACGTGATTTTTCACGAGGTATTTAGGGTTGGGATTTTGGTTCATGGACCTTAGGGAGAGCGACCTATTGGTGTTAGTAGGGTCTCCTTCAAGTTCTGTGGCGTTTCGAGAACGTTTGATGGGTATTTGGCTCTTGGAAGCGTTGTAGGAAATCTCCTCTTAAGTAGTCTTGAAGACTGTAGCTTAGACATTGGGTAGAGACCTCTGTAGGAATTAGTCGAGAGTCGGTCGGGTGTAGATTGACACCCTATGCTTGCTCCACGCACCTGTGGGTCGAGCTTCGTCCTTAGCTGACAAATCTTGTTAGGTGAGTTCTTGTTGTGCTGATGTCCGTCGCGGCGTATCCGCCAACATTGCCGCCGCTGCAGGGGACGAAAATCCTAAGTAGGTGACCAAGACTAGTCCTTGAGGATAGGGATTCTCTGGCTTGCCAGAGTCTCATTTTACATTTAGATAGGATCAGAGGGTGGAGGACTCTCTAGGTCTTAGGAGGAGTCTAGGGAGCGAGTGTCTGGCCTAGATCCTTCGACTCAGGTAGACTTAGGTATTTTTAGGTATTAGTTGAGTTGTGGTGTAGAGAGTAGGAGTTTGAGTGGTAGAAGCGGTGGGAGGAGAGCTTGAGAGTCCGGAGAGGCCAGGAAGAAACCAAGACACCATTATCACCATTTCACATGATAAGTAGGATTAGGGTAAGTAGGACATCATGATTCATGATCTAGAGCACTTCATGCTGCTGTAAGGCTCATCACAAGGTTGTAAAAGACGCAAAAGAGTGTTTGAAAGCTGAGGTGAAGTTCAAAAGTTATTGTGAGTGGTTCTGAGAGAGCTGAAGAGCATCAAGAGCATTTCTATCAGGAAAAAATTAAATTTTAAGCCAGGAGACATCCTACGTGTAGGATGTCTACATGGTGATCTGGTGGGAATTTTGAAATTCTGAGTTGACGAGTGTGTTTAGAAGGTAGGTTTTACCCTATTTTCACCTGGAAAGTGGAAATTTGACCATATCTTGACAGGATAAGGCCACATAGACAAAAATTGGCAGACATCCTATCCAAATTGTGCTAAGGCATTATTTTAAGACCAAAACCATAGGGTGGCTGCATGAGCATGATCTGCATGATTTATTGAGTGCTTGAGAAGGGTTTCATCTCAATTGGGTGAGAAAATTGGGTTTTAAACAGATTTTAGCATTTTTTACTGAAAAGGTCTAGAACATCTAAAATTGGATCTTTTGAAATCCAAACCAAAATATAAGCATAGCACTGGGTTGTTGACATCAAGGGGAAGTTGTGGCTCAAATCTAGGGTCAAAAAGGCCATATAGACATCCTATGCGTTCTGTGTGATTTGGCACTCCAAACCCAGCTTTGAGCATACCAAAGTGATCAGCACCTTAAGAGGAGTCTATTCTTTGCATTTGAAGCTATTTTGAGCAGTTAGACATGCTACACGTAGAATGTCTAATGCATGAAATTGAAGCCAGAAACTGACTGTAGGCATAGTAGGGTGTTGTATAGCCTGAGGCAAGCCTCCTAGTCAATTTTCGTCCAAATTGGAGTTGATTTGACTGGTCAGACCAACATCAGGATTTTGGAATAGAATTTTGATCCATTGACCAGCTTGTAGGTGACCAAATCAAAAAGTAGAAACAGTTGTGGACTCAGCACATCAAGGGGAATCTATAGTGCAGAAAACCAGGCAAAACAGAGCAGGAGACATCCTACGCGTAGGATATCTACTACTGGGGCTTAGTAAAGTGAAAATTTGACTGAGGAGATTGGGTGATGTTCCAATTGACTTAAGAGTTCCAGAACTTCTTTCAGAAGTGAAATTGGACCTTGTTTGACCTTTTGATGGAGCAAAGATGAAATTAAGACTTTCCACGTAAATTGACCAACATCCAAGGAAAGTACAGTTCTAGATTAGCAGACCCAATCCAGAACATCAGAAGTGTATAAAATATAGTAGTGGTTGAGATTAACCCTCCAGTTATACCAATCATTACTAAGACCACCTCTAGCGGTTAAATGCTTTGATTCGATTGACGAAATTAAACGCTTGTGTACAGGTATATTCAGCGGAAAGCAAGAAGTTGTGCGGAAACTGATCCTTTACCAGGTGAGTGGTTGGATTTGTGTTAAATTGCATTGCTAAGTTTGATGATTTTAAGATCAGGAAGACACATTCTTAGAGAACAAAAGGTGGCAGGTGATCAGGGTAGCTTAGTGTCCATCAAAGAGAGTGTAACTCAGGCAAGGCTAGATCCATTAGCACCAATTATTGAGGAGGGTAGTGATATTGACACTTCATCCGACAAGTCCTTCTTCATGATGGGTAGTCAACAGCGAGGAGGTTTCACCTATGAAGGACCAATGCTAGGAGGAAGCACCTCGCTAAATCCTTTGAACGACTCCAAGTTCACTATTATCTTCTTAGAAGGAAAAAACTCGAGGGGAGCACTAGTTTATTCTGACTATCGAGGACGCAAGTGTATTTGTATTGAAGACAGACCTGCTCAGAGACTGGAAATAATTTGAGTCTATGATGATGGAGATAGATTCCGAGATGAAAAGGGGAACCACTATCTGATAGTTAGTAACCCTGAGGATTACAATAGATATGGAGATAACGTGGCAAAAGGAAAAATGGTTTCAGAAACTCAAGAACCACCTCCAAACATTGATCGACCTGGAGCGCTTTTTATGTATGATAAGAAAACAACCGGGGTCTCAACCTATAATGAGAATGTGGGGATTTACAAGCATGAGAGTGAGGGAATAGTCTCTTACTTTCGTTGCCAAGAACCCTACCCAAACAAATTAAGCAAATACAAGGTTCTTTACTTATTCTCTTATGAAATTGCTATGGGGAAGGATATTGTTTTTGTTGATAGGTACGGGCGAGAATACAAACGTATTCTCCCAGAAGAGGTAGAAAAGGCAACAGATCCAGAAACATTAACATATGCCCCCGAAGAAGTGCCAAGGGCCACCTACACCCCTAGCAAGTCGACAAATCCATTTTCAGAAGATTATGACGCGACCTCACATTCTACCCGACAACATCCGTTCAAGTACCAAAACCAACCAGCAACTCAGCCATCGTTGCAGGCATGGCTTCGACAGAGTGCAACATTAGAACAAGACCGAAATCGAGATGGTTATCCAGCCGGACGAGGGCTACGGGATTTATAAGAACCACCACTCTATTCATGGTATCAAGGCAAGATTAAGACAAAAACTCAAGGGTCAACAGAGCCTGGAAGACCACCCATAGAACGAGTTCGACGAGATGAACCATCTCTTGCAAAAACCGTCAGAAATTATGGCTTAGGAGCATCATTGGGAGAGGAACCTACCCAGTACCGAAGACTAGATGAGGTATATCGATTAGGATGAGGAGATCCAATGATGAGATTTGTAGACCATTGTAAAATTAGACCTTCTCGAGTGCAAAAATGGGTAAACAAGAAATACACGGGAAACAAAGATCCTAGGGATCATGTAGCAGTCTTTGTGCGTGTTATTAGAGTTGAAGAGGTGTTAGACTTCCCTACCCAATTTGCAGGGTTTGGACTGACCCTAGAGGAGGATGCTGCTACTTGGTTTGACTTTGTGGAGCGTAGAGACTTTGAGTCTATGGAGGAGGTGTTTGACGAGTTTATCGAGGAATTCTCACAAAGCTCATAATACAGTCTCACAAATCTAGGAATTCAAACAGAAAGAAGGGGAGTCTGTGCGAAAGGCAGCCCTACGACTAAAAAGAGATGTGAAGTTCTGCCTTGTGGAAGAACTGTCAACTCAGTCCAGACTTATGATTATATTTATCCAAGGACTAAGGAATGCAGATCTCCAGAAGGACGTACATATGAAGAGGAGCACGACGTTAAATGAGTTAACTAAGGAGACTCTTTACCTTGTAGACAATTGTGCGGTCTACAATGAGGGTGAATTCAAAGATCTTGATGACGATTCATCCTCACAACAAAGTGGAAGCATGTCCGCTAAGACAGCACTGAAAGGAGAAGTAGCTGTAAGCCAGGAGCAGCTTGTAGAGGAACTGTTGAAAAAGACTAACATGTACGCCAAACCTCAGGCTAAACAACCAAAGTGGTGTGCTATTGAACAAAAATGGACAAACCATGGGACAAAGTAATGTTATTATAACAAGGGATATGTGAGAGAACGACCTTATGCTCCCCAAGCTCAGGTAGCATCTCCTCAACTTCCACCGATGCCTAGGTATCAAGCAGGCAACCTACTAGGACTTGTAGGTGTAGAAAGACCACAACCAGTGTTGGGGCAGCAACCACCCCTACCAGGATTACGACCAGTCAGCATAAGATACACACCAACCGTAACCAAACCAGAAGAGAAGGCTTTGGTGCCTATGCATGCATATTACGAAGATCCCAATGGATATGCTGCAAATCCTGTCTATTATCCACCGGAAGAACCCCCAACGCCAGAACCATGGAGCATGATGGGAAGTGCAGGACCACCAACAGCTGCACATGCAGCAGAAGAAGGAAGATATAGCTTGGATGAACGAACATTGTTGTTCATAGCCAACGGAGGCATGGGTGGGCAGAGACATGCATACCAACAAAGAGGAGCTCAAGGAGCACCTCAACAGCTTAAGGGACCCTGCTACAAGTGTGGTGGAGACCATTGGCTTAGAGGCTGTCCTCATGATGAAATCATTAGAGTCAACACATATTGCACCGAGTATGGAATTAATTATTTGATTCCTGATTGCCCTAAGAACCCAAGCAAAGGAGCAAAAACTACCTTGAACATGCTGGAAGCAGTGCCTTCCAGTGAAGGGTCAGAAAACGAGACAATAATACCTATTCAGGGAGTGACACGAGCCCAAGCTCAAAGAATGACGAATGAACCCATAATTGAAGAGCCAAAAACCAATGCCCCAAGTTCAGAAATGAAAAATCAGAGAAGTACTTGGAAAGCTATAAAGACGCGTATGAAATGTTAAGTATGGAACCTGATTTACCCTTGTAATTTTTTGTGGTAAAAGCGCACATTTGTAAGTCCCCCATTATGAGGAGAAGCCATCGTGCGTAAAGGAAAATCACTCACCGAAAACCAAAATTTTCACGGACAAGAATCAGGGGCAACTTTAAAGGCCGGAATATTCTTTTTCGCCGGAATATTATGGCTGGACGGCGGCCGGAAAGTGGTCGGAAAACAACCGGTCAGTTGGCCGGTGGCCGGTAGTCAATGGCCGATGGCCGGTGGTCGGAAGTCAATGGCCGGTGGCCGGTGGCCGAATTCAAAAGCGGACTTGTCTTCTCAAGGGCGGCCACACATGGGCGGATTGGAGGGTCCGATTTGGACTTATTCGCACAAGGGCGGCTACACATGGCTGTCTCTCATAAGAGAGGGCAGCCCTTTTGGCCTATAAAAGGAGGCCATTTCTACACACATTTCATAGTGTGAAGTTGATGCAACAAGGTGAGTGTGAGGTGGTGAGAGTGAAGCAAGGCGGGAGCTCCATTAAGGGTATAATCCCTTTGTAAACTACTTCTTGTTTTGAAGTACTAAAGCCATTGAGTGGCTGCTTTCCCGTGGACGTAGCCCACATTGGGTGAACCACGTATATCGTGTGTGTCTCTCTCTCTCTCTCTCTCTCTCTCTCTCTCTCTCTCTCTCTACTCTATAATCTCATGTATATAAATCTGTCTCTCTCCATTAAGTAATCTACTCAATTATCTATTTAGCTACGTCTTATTTCCTAACAACTGGTATTAGAGCAAGGTTTGCTCATAGCTAAATTATCTCAAGGAAAGGATTCCTTGAATTGAGTGGGAGTTATGGCGGAGGAAGGGAAGCTCAAGATTGAGAAGTTCAACGGCAAAAACTACCAACATTGGAAGATGCAGATTGAAGACTATCTCTACCAGAAGGACCTCTATTTGCCACTAGGCGGTCTTGCGAAGAAGCCCGCAACAATGGCAGATGAAGCATGGATTGTGCTTGATCGAAAGGCACTGGGAACAATCCGGTTAAGCTTGGCGTCAACGGTGGCCTTCAATGTTTCGGAGATGAAGACCACGGAGGACTTGATGAAGTCACTTGACGACTTCTACGAGAAACCATCGGCATCCAATAAGGTATTTCTTATGAAGCGCTTGTTCAATCTAAAGATGGCAGAGAATGGTTCAGTTGCAGAACACCTAAATGACTTTAACACAAACATAAGTCAACTTCGATCAGTGAAAATCAATTTCGATGACAAAGTGCGAGCTCTCCTTATACTATCATCTCTACCGGCGGATAGTTGGGACAGCCTTGTGATGGCTGTAAGTAATTCTATCTCTGGCACAAATACTCTTAAGTTTGATGATGTTGTGGGTGTTCTCCTAAGCGAGGAAATGCGAAGGAGAAGCACAGGAGAATCATCAAGGGCTGCACTATCAGTGGAAACAAGAGGAAGGATTAAGGAGAGGTTCAAAAACCAAAAGAGTCGTGATCGCTCAAGGTGGAGCAAGTCACGCACAAAGTCAGTTCTTGAATGTTGGAACTGCGGCAAGAAGGGCCACGTCAAGAAGGATTGCTGGTCCAAGAAGAAGAAGGAGACAGAGTCTCAAGACAACAAGCCAACATCGGAGGCCAATGTGGCAGGTAAAGTAGAGCAAGATGCTCTAATTCTCTCATTAGACAATGTGTTTAATTCCTAGATAGTAGGTTCCGGGGCTTCATTCCATGTGACACCACACAAGCAACATTTCCAAGACTACACCAAAGGTAAGTTTGGGTATGTATACTTAGGAGATGATGAAGCTTGTGAGATTGTCGGCAAAGGTACAGTTTCTATCAAAACTGCTAACGGAAATGAATGGAAGCTTAAAGATGTTAGGCATGTTCCTTCTCTTCGCAAAAATTTGATCTCTACAGGACAATTGGACGATCAAGGTCACAACATTGCATTCGGAAACAAACGGTGGAAGATCTCAAAGGGATCTTTGGTGGTTGCCAAGGGTGAAAAAGTCGGTACACTTTACTTGTGTACTGTTAGCACGCAACCTTCAGCTTGTGCAGCAACTATAGAAGTTGACAGTGTGGTGTGGCACTACCGACTTGGGCATATGAGTGCCAAAGGAATGCAAATCCTTCAAACAAAGAAGCTTCTACCAGGTTTGAAAGAAGTGGACTTAGAGTTCTGTGAAGACTGTGTTTATGGTAAACAAAAGAGGGTAAAATTTCAAAAATCAGGAAATGAAAGAAAAAATAAAAAACTTGAGTTGGTTCATTCTGATGTTTGGGGTCCTGAAAGTACACCATCACTTGGTGGCTCATTGTACTATGTAACATTCATAGACTATGCGACTAGAAAAACATGGGTTTATGTCATGAAGAATAAATCCAATGTATTTTCCATATTTCAAAGGTGGAAAGCCTTTGTGGAGAATGAAACAGGTACCAAGGTTAAATGCCTCATATCCGACAATGGAGGCAAATATTGCAGCCAAGCTTTTGAAATCTTTTGTGCTAGCAATGGCATTCGGAGGCAAAGGACAACCCCAAGGATACCTCAACAAAATGGGATTTCGGAAAGGATGAACAGGACAATCATGGAACGAGCACGAATCATGCGGCTACATGCAGGCCTACCGCTTGAGCTTTGGGCGGAAGCTGTAAGTACGTCTGTGTACTTAATCAAACAGTCACCCTCAACGGCATTGGATGGGGTAGTTCCAGAAGAGGCATGGACAGGTAAACCGGTGAATTATGCATTTCTCAAAGTGTTTGGGTGTGAGGCTTTCATGCACATAGATAGAAGCCTAAGATCAAAGTTAGATGCAAAGTCCAAAAAGTGTTTCTTCATTGGCTATGGAGAAGGAGACTTTGGGTATCGCCTATGGAATCCTAAAGATGGTAAAATCTTAAGGAGTAGGGATGTAATTTTTAACGAACAAAATATGTACAAAGATTACTTGGAAAGAAAACAAACAAAAGAAACAGGTGATGAGTACATGGAGCTTGAGGACGGTGAAGACTCAAGGACTGCAAACGGTGAAAATGTGCAACAACGTCAACCAAATGAGGAGCCTCAACCTATTCCCCGAAGATCTACAAGAGCAAGTAGACCTCCAGAAAGGTTTGTTCCTTCCTTCAACCATCTCTTGATCTCAGATTCTGGAGAGCCGGAATCATATGAAGAAGCTATGCAACATGAATCCAAAGAAGAATGGACGAAGAGCATGCAAGTGGAGATGGACTCACTACATCGCAACCAAACATGGGAGTTGGTTGAGTTGCCTAAAGGTAAGCGGGCACTTCAAAACAAATGGGTGTACAAGCTAAAGGAAGAAGAAGGCGGGAAGAAAAGGTACAAGTCTAGGCTTGTGGTAAAAGGTTTTTCTCAAAAGAAAGGTATTGACTTCAATGAAATATTTTCTCCTGTTGTAAAAATGAACTCAATTAGGCTTGTCTTAAGCCTTGTGGCTGCCCATGATCTAAATCTCAAGCAAATGGATGTAAATACAGCATTCCCTCACGGTGACTTAGAGGAGGAAATCTACATGCTTCAACCAAAGGGGTATGAAGTAAAAGGTAAGGAGAAAATGGTTTGCAGATTAAAGAAGAGCTTGTATGGTTTAAAGCAAGCATCAAGACAATGGTACTTGAAGTTTGATTGATGGATGTTGGATCATGGATTCACAAGATGCAACTCGGATCACTGTGTCTACACGGAGAATTTGGGAGATGGGAAATTCATCATCCTAATGTTGTATGTTGATGACATGTTGGTTGCAAGTGCTAACATGCAGGACATCAAAGACCTAAAAGAGGAGCTGTCCAAATCTTTTTCAATGAAAGATTTAGGTGCTGCAAAGAGGATACTTGGTATGAAAATATCAAGGGACAGGACGAAGAAGACAATAAAGCTATCTCAAGAACATTACATCAAGAAGGTACTAGAAAGGTTTGCAATGAAAAATGCAAAACCAGTTTCTACACCTTTGGCTGGTCATTTTAAACTAAAGAAGGATATGTGTCCAAAGACACAAGAGGAGATAGCCTATATGTCTAAAGTTCCATATGCTGCAGCGGTAGGTTCTCTAATGTATGCTATGGTCTGGACAAGGCCAGACATTTCACATGCAGTGGGAGTTGTGAGTAGGTTCATGGACAACCCAAGTAAAGAGCACTGGCAACCTGTGAAGTGGATACTTAGGTATCTAAAAGGGACAACAACAAATGCTTTGTATTTTGGAGGAACTGATATTTTTCTAGAAGGGTATGCTGATGCAGATATGGCAGGTGACAAAGATACTCAAAGGAGCACTACTGGCTATGTGTTCACAGTTGGAGGCACAGCAGTAAGCTGGGCTTCAAAGCTGCAGAAAGTGGTTTCACTTTCTACCATGGAAGCAGAGTATGTAGCAATGACGGAGGCAAGCAAAGAAATTATGTGGCTTCACAGATTCTTAGAAGAGCTTGGATTCAAACAAGACAATTGTGTCTTGTACAGTGATAGCCAAAGCGCTATCCATCTTGCGAAGAACTCAGCCTTTCACTCAAGGACAAAGCACATTGAGGTGAGATATCACTTCATACGCACTCTTTTGGAAGAGGGACAACTAAAGCTAGGAAAGGTGCATACAAGTGAAATCCTGCAGACATGTTTACAAAGGTGGTCAACAAGGAGAAGTTGAGCTTTTGCTCATCTTCAATCGGCATTTAAGGATAAGAAGCCAGAATGGAAAGCACTCACAGGTTTGGTTTGGAGATCAGTCTCCAAGTGGGAGATTGTTAAGTATGGAGCCTGATTTACCCTTGTAATTTTCTGTGGTAAAAGCGCACATTTGTAAGGCCCCCATTATGAGGAGAAGCCATCGTGCGTGAAGAAAAATCACTCACCGGAAACCAAAATTTTCACGGACAAGAATCAAGGGCAACTTTAAAGGCCGGAATATTCTTTTTCGCCGGAATATTATGGCTGGACGGCGGCCGGAAAGTGGTCGGAAAACAACCGGTCAGTTGGCCGGTGGCCGGTAGTCAATGGCCGATGGCCGGTGGCCGGTGGCCGAATTCAAAAGCGGACTTTTCTTCTCAAGGGCGGCCACACATGGGCGGATTGGAGGGTCCGATTTGGACTTATTCGCACAAGGGCGGCTACACATGGCTGTCTGTCATAAGAGAGGGCAGCCCTTTTGGCCTATAAAAGGAGGCCATTTCTACACACATTTCATAGTGTGAAGTTGATGCAACAAGGTGAGTGTGAGGTGGTGAGAGTGAAGCAAGGCGGGAGCTCCATTAAGGGTATAATCCCTTTGTAAACTACTTCTTGTTTTGAAGTACTAAAGCCATTGAGTGGCTGCTTTCCCGTGGACGTAGCCCACATTGGGTGAACCACGTATATCGTGTGTACTCTCTCTCTCTCTCTCTCTCTCTCTCTCTCTCTCTCTCTCTCTCTCTCTCTACTCTATAATCTCGTGTATATAAATATGTCTCTCTCCATTAAGTAATCTACTCAATTATCTATTTATCTACGTCTTATTTCCTAACATGAAAGCCAGGAGAGAACGAGAGCAAACGGCTCTATCCGAGGAGTTAAAACACACCAAGGATAGATTAGAGCGGTTAGAGGATCTAGCTAGTCTAAGCTCACACACTGTGGCAACCATAGCACCCAAGGAAATAGCAGAACCCAAAAGTGCAGGATTAGGAGGATCAGTGTTGGCAGAAAAGGTAAATGAGCAGTTAGACGCACTTTAAAAAGCCTATGAAGCCAGACTCAAAAACAACCAAACCCAAGAGCAAAGATGGATGACTTATCCATATGCAGAAATAGAAAAACGGAGGTTGGAAATGTGTCGAAAGATGACTGAAACAGCTCAATCCTTGATAGAAAAGTCGCTTGGTAAACCTGCAAGTTGGCAGGAAGTACCAGATCCAACCCCTATCAAACCAGCTTTAGAGAAACAAGTAGACACGAAGGAGAGACTCACGACTGCCTCTGAGTCTAGGGGAGAGCCTATCATAGTGCCAAATACAACAAAAGAGACAAGTGATGGGTTCCAGCTTAAAACATTGGTAGAAATGGGTAAGGATTGTAATGGTCTAGATGACCTGTGGAAGCAAATCCGTGATGCCAACGAAGCTAACAGGGTGAGTTACCACATAAATAGCACGAGAAAAGAGAAAAATGAGATCTTACCTCCTATTGAAGAATTTGAGGCAAGATCACAAATGAACTTTGATATGCATTCACAAGGGGGAGACCAGGGATCAATTAGTTCGGGGCACAGCCAACCAGACTCGCTGAAAACTCTACCCTCTTACCTAGGAGAGTATGAATCCAAGTCTGAGGTGAGGAGAGCAATCCCATCTCAAAGACTTTCTTCTAACAGAGTGATGGATTCACAAGGGTTGATTGAGTTATTGGCCACTCTTGTGGCATGCACAATCACACTAGCCAAACTCCTGAGGTTACGACCAAACATGTGGACCACCGTAGGCAAATGCTTAGAAAAATTTGGAGTAAAAGATCCCACCTCGAAGCTTCAAGAAGGGATCAAAGAACTGGACAAGCCTCAACTAAACACTAAGCCAGTACCTTTAAACAAGGTTGGAGAATATTGCGAGGGAGAAGATGGAAATACCACACTACCAGTAGAATTCCAAGGAGTAGTTTCCAAAGCTATTCTTGACAGTGGAGCAGGAGTCGCTATCGCCACCAAGGAAATCTGGAAAAAATGGGGAAAACTGGCTTTGAGAGCTACCAGAATGAAATTGCAACTTGCAGATGGGTTCATGGAAAAGCCTCTAGGACTCTTAGAAAAAGTAATTGTCACCTCGTGCGGAATCGAGTATGAGCATACGTTTGCTATAGTCGATTTCGACAAAAAGAAAAATTACGAGATCATCTTGGGAAGACCATTCATGAGACAATTAAAGATGGTCCAGGATTGGGGTTATGACCACATATACCTCAGACATGGCAAGACTACAACCAAAATATACCTAAAAGACCATAGTTACAAAGATGTGAACCAGACACCAGTGGAAGTGTTTGATTCAGCTACATTGGCAGGGTCCGAACTCCCAGCATGGTTAGGGAAACAAAAAGAGTTATGGATGTGCGGAGCTTCACATTGTGGGAGCTTAAAAAGAGAGGAATGCGTCTTAGAAAGAGCTATTGAGGACAAGAATTATATTCCGGAACCTTTTTTCGAAGATGCCTTAGAACCTCTGGAATGGGAACACATACTAGCAACATTGGATGTCTGTACCATCACAGATAGCCCAACGACAAAATTTTGTGATAAGAACGGCTATGATGTGCTACCCTATTACATGGTAAGCCTTATACCAGGAGGAGATGAGGGTGTAGAACCACCAGAACAAGAAGAGTTTTATAACTCCTCTGAACATCTGGAAGTAAGTAACGATGCAGATAACGAGTTTTCGGACAACTCAAGCGAGCGTGGGGAGAAAACAGAGAATATCAAGTTTTATGATTTTGCCAATCAGCACCCTAGACGCCATGAACGCTATAGGAAAAAACGAGCAGAAAACAAAATGAGAGAGAACTTGATGCCTAGGATAAAAGATAAAACTCACTATCTAATGCTTGTCAAAGCAAAGGACTGTGTAAAAGACCAAATATCAGGAAGATTCTCAAGAGTGCGAAGGAAAGGAACGCAAGAGGAAATAAAACAAGTATGAAAAGCCAAAACAAAAACAAAATCAACAAAAACTCAAAAATCAAAACAAGAAAAAACAAAAGACCCAGAGTGGACCAAATTGGAGCGTAAAAAGAAATACCAAGAACTGAAACGGTCATTACGAGAGGTTTGGACGATTGAGGGAGAAAGTGATGGTAAGGAGGAGTCAAGAAAAGGAAACATGAATGTACCATCCCACTATCGAAAATTCACCATCCAGGACAGAAAAATCATAATGACACCACCAGTCAGGGAAAGAATAAACCAAGAATCTTACGATAGGCTGGAAAATGCAAAATGGATAGACCTCGCTGAACCAGGTGAAAAGCCTCAACCGGTCTATATCGCAACTGACTTAGAGCCTGAAGAAGAAGAACTGCTAACACAACTTCTCAAGAAGTATAAAGATGTGTTTGCATGGTCCTACAAAGACCTCAAAGGAGTTGATCCATCGATATGCCAACATACAATACCGTTGAAATCAGATACCAAACCTAGCAAACAGCGTCCTTACACATATAATGACACATTTGCTAAACGAATCAAAGAGGAGATTGACAAGCTAATGGTGGATGTTGAATTCATCTACAAAATCGAACATATAGATTGGGTGTCACCCATTGTGGTTGTCCCCAAAAAGAACGAAAAGTTGCGAGTGTGTGTGAACCTCAAAAAGGTAAATGCAGCCACCATAAGGGATAATTATCCCTTGCCGATCACAGAACATGTACTTGAGAGGGTGGCTAGGAAACGGGCTTATTCCTTTCTAGATGGTTTTCAGGGTATAATCAACTGGCAATTGCAATAGACTATCAACACAAAATAGCGTTTGGCACAGAATGGGGAATATATGCATATAGAGTTATGCCTTTTGGCTTAACCAATGCCCCAGATACCTTTCAAAGGTTAATGACTCATGCTTTCAAAGAATACCTGAAAATATTCTTAAAAATATATATGGATGATCTTTGTGTACACTCTCTTCTACAAGAGGAACATATTGACCATTTACAAAAGGTATTTGAGAAGTGCAAAACATATCGAATCTGTCTCAACTCAGAAAAGTGCATTTTTATGGTTAGGCAAGGCCGCATCTTAGGATATATTGTCTCAAGAAATGGCATAACCACTAACCTAGACAAAATAAAAGTCATAGCAGACTTGCCCAGGCCTACTAATGCAAAACAAGTGCAATCCTTCATGGGACACTGCGGATATTATTGAAGATTCATATATATGTATGCAGTCATTGCACAACCTCTGTATCGTTTGTTAGTCAATTTCAACTGGACTGAGGAGTGTGAAACTTCATTCCAAAAGTTGAAGGAAAACCTTGTATCAGCACATGTACTTAAAGCACCAGATTGGGAAAAGATATTCCATGTTTACATTGATGCATCTGCATACGCAATTGGGAGTATTTTGACTCAACCTGGAGATGGAACAATGGATTTTCCAATTTGTTATGCAAGCCGATAGTTAAATAGTGCAGAGAAGAACTACACAACCACTGAAAGAGAGAGGTTAGGGATGATTTATAGTGTAAAGAAATTTCGGCATTATTTGCTCGCAAACAAATTTGTGTTCTTCACAGATCATCAAGATCTTTTATATCTGGTAAATAAACCATGTAATACTGGGAGAATTGTACGCTGATTTATTATATTGCTAGAGTTTGACTTCACAGCGGTGGTCAAAAAGGGTAAAACTTATCTACGGGCTGATCATCTTTCAAGGCTGCAAAACGAGGAAGCTCCTGAAGGAGTAGATGATGACATACCTGATGCTTATCTTTTCAATATTGAAATGATACCCAAATGGTCTCATGAAATTGTTAGCATTCTTTCCTTTGGAAGTAGATTTGATAACAAGGAAGACAGATCCAAACAACAAACAATTCGACATACGAAAAACTTCCAGTTGATTGCAGGACAACTGTATCATCTAGGATCGGACTAGATTCTACGATTATGTATAAATCCGCAGGAATTTGAGTGTTATCTTGAAGAAGCACACATCCAAGATTGTGCATTTCATTGTTCAACAATGAAAACACACCAGAGACTGAAACAATTAGGGGTTTATTCGCCAACTATGTATGCTGACACACATGCTTATGTTAACAATTGTACTATATGTAGTGCCAAACGACTAGTGGATCATGCGACATTGTTTCATGTAAACATTGCACCTGCATGGAGTCAATATATCATTGATTTCTTAACCACAAGGACATTTCGTGAAAACATAACAAAAGCACGAAAAAGGGCTATAGAGCTGGAGGCTCGCGACTTTAATTTAATTGGGACTCAACTCTATAAGCGAGGAAAGGATAATCAACTTAGAATCTGTGCAAGTGAAAGTGAATACCTGCTGATTCTAGGACATGCACATGGAGGAATAAGTGGAGGCCATTTTTCAGGCGATAAGACGACAAAAATTGTCTTAACTGTAGGAATATGGTGGCCTACATTGCATATGGATGCTGAGGAGTTTGTAAAGCGTTGTGACGCATGTCAGCACACCAAAGTGCCGATAAAGAAAGATGAGATGTCACTACGACCAATGATGGGAGCAAGGGCCTTACAAAATGGGACATTGATTTTGTGGGGCCTATTTCACCCCCTACATATCGCACCCATACCCAATATATCATTGTGGCTACGGACTATCTCACAAAATGGGCGGAAGCCAAGGCAACACAAAAAGCAGACGCACGAACCACTGCACAATTTTTGTATGAGAATGTATTCGTAAGATACAGATTACCAATAGAAATTTTCAGTGATCGAGGAACACATTTTCTTAATGAAGTCATTGAATATCTGCTAGATGAATTCATGGTCATACGTAGAAAATCTGCTCCATATCATCCACAGGAAAATGGACAAGCTGAGGCCACAAATAAAACATTGTGCATTGTTCTGACTAAAATTGTCTCAGAGTCAAGGATAGATTGGGATCAGCAGTTACACTCAACACTATGGGCATATAGGGTAGCTTACAAAACATCAATAGGAACAACACCGTACAACATGGTGTTTGGTCTAAACGCTATATTACCCATAGAGTTTTTAATTCCAACTCTATGAGTAGCGAAACACTTAGAATGGACAGGGCATGAGCTCTCTTCAAGAGTGGATGATCTTGAAAAGCTAGATGAACTACGATTGAGAGCTGTAGCTTCGATCTATGCTAAAAAGAGAAGACAAAAAGAGTTTTTTAACAAGCATGTGCGGATGAAAGAGTTCAAAACAGGTGATTATGTACTTGTTTATACCTTGAAGCAACATGCCAAGAAACTTAAAAAGCGAGGGATGGGACCCTTTGTGATTAGTGACTTATCACAAAGTGGACCTATCAAGCTTGCTACATTAGCAGGTGAAGAAATGCCAAATTGGATTAGTGGGTGTCGATTAAAATAATATCATTTACCACTAACAGAGGATATGCTTCAACAAATCCATCAAGAAAAACAACGGATGAAGGAGAAACAGAGAGTGCGAGAAGAAGCCCAAGCAGAAGCAAAAAAACACATTGCAAAAAGACAGCTTCTACAACAACAACAACAATGTGGATCACCGTTGCGAATAAATGCTATTCGCCTAACGAATTTTGATGAAGACACAGTGGAGCCAATAATTGCAGTCAAAGTGGGTAGCAATCAAGTGGAATCGACGGCATTTCTTGATTCTGGAGCTCAAGTAAATTTGATCTCCTACAAATTATACAAACAGCTCAAGCCCAAAGGTCAACTATATCCTACTCCACAAGTGCTGGAAAGTAGTACATCACATTCGTTGAAAACATTGGGTTGGATTATATTGCATGTCCAAGTACATCAATATATTTACCCACACAAGTTTTATGTGGTTGAGGATGAAAGAACACAACACCCCATGTTGTTGGGACAACCTTGGCAAAAAGAGTATAATGTGCAGATAGATTGGAATGCGAATGCAGTCAAAATTCAGCATGCACAAGAACAACAGGTGGTAGCCTTTGCTCAGCAACCTCGGAAGAACTAGATGGTAGCAACACAGACACTGGATAAAGAGCCAAAAGGATGGGTACCACTAAAGAACAACACGATACCCATGGCGAACAAACAAGGAATTGCCAACCATGCTCACTACAAACATAAAACAACACAGACCACAGTGCCAAGTTCACGGTTAGCAACACGTGACAAACAAGTATGGGTGCGGAAGGATAGAGGTGACATGGCAGACAAACCACAATACAACAGAAGAAGTCAACAGAAGCAGACAGTTTAACCAAAAGCCAAGGGAATAAGACACATATGGATCCCAAAGAGAATGCTCAGTAACAATTTAAATGCAACTAGCATTTGGATCCCGAAACCAAAGCAACCGGAACTCCCTTCAATACAAGCAACATCGGAAGGCAGACAAACACTACATATGAAACCGGCAAACCGATCTATGTGGGTGCCAATCAGCAACAAAACAATGACAACCGTGGCAGTAGCAATAAACCTACACCAACCTCCAAAGCAAATCTACAAATGGAAAGAAAAAGAGACAAAGACTATCGCCAATTCCGACACGACAATTCTCTCCAAGGAGACAACCATGGCCATATCGACAGTAGCGGCAAACCAAGCGACTTTTGTAAGAAAAACGATCAAACAGAGAGCGGTAGAGTTACAAATTTTACTTGCAAAGAAAATCCGCCAACCAAATCAACAACAAACAGGAAACCTCGACGGCGAATGCCCATAAGCATCTTGCTTATACCCTCCTCTTACACAACATTGATTTTTCCATGCATTGACCGAGTATGCATTATATAGGGCCACATTACACGGCCAAGCATTAGCACAATTTTTTAACCCATGCACGGCGCATACACCGAGGCGATACCTTGTCGTTCGGGAGGACTCAGGCTAGGAGGGGGGGAGGCATTCTCATATGCGGACCCAATGGAAAAAAGAGCAAAAAAGGGCATGTTTTTTGACTATTTTAAAGGGTTGTCATTTGATTGCGGAATTTTTTGGACTAATCTAAGTACATATGCCCTTATACAACATGAATCTACAAGTATATGGGGCCAAACGCCAAATCAAGCCCCTAGGTGTGTATATAAGTAAAAATAGCCATTTTTCGATCAAAATATTGGTAAAACGGAGAAATCCGGCCATAAAAATTGCATGTGAGTGTATATAGTGTTGTGCGATGATGTTTTTGAGTTATTATGATTTTTGGGGATTTTTTGGGCTTAATTTGCTATTTTTCTTTTAATTTTACTAATTATCAACTGAAAAACTTCAAAAATACAAAAAGCAGGTGAAAAACGAGCGTAATGGAAAAAAAAAATAGGGATAATCAGTGACTATAGGACAACCTATGGTACAATGGGGGTGCAATTATGTGAATGGATCGGAAAGCGTGTTTTGGCTAGATTTTGACCGAAACGTCAAATTTCTCAGAAACTGGGCAAATGGAGTCCAAATCGAGAAATTTTTGAGCCTAAACCGCATCTCGCAAGAAGTTGGGAGCACATGTCAAATTTCATGGAAAGTGGTTCGGGACCCCCATTATAAGATTTTTTCACTTCATTTTAAGCTCATTTCTACTATTGCCTTTTGAGAGAGAGCTCTTGCCACCTAGAGCGAACGGGATTTCCAGCAGCTTCTACGACACGCACGACCACCCGAGAGGATCCAGATATGAGAGATAGGCTCACCACCTTGAGCTTTTCGTGCATGTTTGTTGTTTTGTCGCGAAAACTAGCATAGGGTTCACACGGGAAGCGAGCAGTAGAGACCTACAGGTAGAAGTGACCACCTAATGGCTAACCCAAAAGCAATGAGACTTTATCGGCAGCTTACCCTAGCATAGGAGACCACTCTTGGATGCCCAAAGGTGATGAAAAACCGTTGAAAAAAACCCTAACTTCTAGAGCCTCGCAAGAGGCCACCAAATGGAAAATCAACGGAAAGGCACCCAAATGCTACCAAAACTCATGGGTAGGAGCATCTCGACATGCTTGATAAGTCTATATAGCCCACATGGCCATAAGGTGACCCGAAGCAGCACTAAACTTCAGAAACGGAATCAGACACACAAAGCATCAAATAGCTCTCGTGGCCAAACCGCATGTCCGTTTGCCACCAAACTTCACGAGCGGCTTTCTTGGACTATCAACAACCAATTCCTATGGTGGTAGACCACCGCAAGTCATCAACGACATGTAAATGCAACCACGGGTGCTTCCAGAGCGACAAATTGCCAAACGGAGCTCCGATGAAGCCAAAGTCGACAAAAACCATATGGCAAGGATTCCCAAGGGACCGTGAAGCTATAGAGACCAACATCAAGAAATTTCATCGCCGAAAAGCACTCCAAAAGTCAAAAAACGGCTCGGAGGCTCTGAAATTCACACGGGGAGTTTCTTTCTATCTATTTGACTTTTTTGTTGAAATAATGCTTAAAAGGGACTCACGGGGGCTCAGGGCAGGCACCAGTAGCACTCACCATAAAAATTTCATCAGGAGACATCCTACGTGTAGGATGTCTCAAGGCCAATTATGGGCACCAACCTCAACATCTCTTATCACACACAGCTTCTGAATAGCCTGTACAAGCTAGCCACCAAGTTTCATCACATTTGGACAAAAATTGACCTCGTACATATCAAAAAACACAAAGTCAGAGCATAGAGGCAATGATGGGCCATAGACCTACCAAAACTAGTCCAAATCACATGAAACTTGCACAAGACACTCATGAGCACATTGCCAAGCTATCTGTGGGGTCATATGTGAAAAATGATGAAATAGACATCCTACGTGTAGGATGTCTAAATGACATTTTTGGCCCCCAGCTTGCATTTTTCAATTCCAGATCTCCTTATAACACCTTCCTAAGCTCATATATCAAGTTTCAAGCCATTCTCATCACATTTGGCCCCCAACACCTCCAAGATGCACTTTTTGAACCTAAAAACACTACACATGCTCTTACCAACACCAATTCTTGTCCAAATCAAAATCCAAGAGCAGGGCCATGTTCCACATGCCAAGAGCTACCCACAGAAGCAACTCCAAGTCATTTTGATGAAATAGACATCCTACGTGTAGGATGTCTCCAGCATGATTTTGACCTACTGTGCAAGAACTGACTTCATAGGGGCCATTAACATGGTGCAAGGAGCCTGTATATCAACTTTCAACCCATTTGAATATCATTTTCCACCTGTTGAGGACATCCTACCCAATTTGTGAGCCTAAAGCCTGAATCTACCCAAAAATGCACTTTTTGATGCCCAAACCCAATTTCAATCACATAGCCATGTTGCACATGTCAAGGGCCACCAACATACCAAGTTTCACCAAAAACAGGCAAGGTAGACATCCTACACGTAGGATGTCTAAATGATAATTTTTTGCGAGAAAGCTGTTGTGGGAAAATGGAGAGTTTCCCTAGTTCCTTTTAAGTTTTATTTTCAATTTTCAAGTCATTTGGATAGTTAGAACTCAGTTTCTCAGCTAATATGGAAAAAATGCTAACTTCGGACTACTGAGTGCAATAGGATCCACGGCAGCCGCAAAATCACCTGCAAAGAAGAAGAGGATGACAATAAAAGACTACTTGGAAGAAGTAGATCCATTTGTGATCCCAGAAGGAACCCTGAAGCCAACCAGCACATGGATTCAGGATGATTTGCTAGAGTCCAATGATTTGAAGATCTACCAAGGCGTGTTCAAAGATCCTGAAGGAAATGCAATAGAGCTACCCATGATACCACGGGAGCTCAATGAATTTGCCAGAAGCAAGATGGGAGATTACCCGGAGAAGTTGGACCTCCATAACTACTTTGAAGCTTTGCCAGAAGGAATTGACATTAAAAGAGTGTGGGAATTTGTAACCACTATCAAAGAAGATGGAGTGGCCCGAGTCATTGATCTGCAAGGCAAGCCAGACACCATGATTGTCATCACAGAGAGGGTGGTGGCAGCCACACTAGACATCTCCAACAAGGGAGATAATGTGACAAAGCGGCGAGATGAAGTCAAGGTGTACTCAGAAAAGAAGAACCACTACACATTTGAAGATATTGCAAACCCAAAAGTGGCTATCAGGAGCCAGCTCTACAACCAATACTTCCACATGTGCACAAAGCGGCCACAAAAGTATAGAATTCCACCTGGAGCTAGTGCTACCACCTTCACTTGGGCAATGCAGAAGAGCAAGCCAAAAGTGATAAATTATGCTTCTTATATCCATGACAACCTGGTGAAGATTGGCAACAAAAACCCCACCTACATTGTACCTGGTGAGCTAATTACAAAAGTGATCTATGGAGCACTGCACGCCAAGGGAAACTGGCCTGAACCTCCTTCACAGAATGATTGGCTAAAGCTGAAAGAAGATAAAGAAGAAGAACCTCCCAGGGCACCCAGAGTTGCCACACATTTGAAGCGCCAGTTAGAGACCGTGCTAGAAGAACCGCCAAAGTCGAAGAAAGGAAAGAAGGAAAGTGTACAAGTGCCGATCAAAGAGACCAAGTCATAGAAAGCGGCACGGCTCGAAAGACTAATGGAAAGCTTTAGAGCCGAGAGAGCACTCAAAGGAGATTTGAGTGAGTTGTGGAAGCTTTCCCTTGAAGCCATGTCGGGATCATCTCGAAGGGTGCACAGAGATCGGTTTGAAGACTACATCAAAAATTTTGAGATTTTAGATGCTACGAAGAGAATATCCCTAATATCCCATTTATAGAAGAAGAAGTGGACGAAGTATGACGGCAGCTGCTAGAAGAGAAGGAAGGCCAAGAAAGAGAGAGAAAGACCAAGGCGGACCGGGACTTCAAGAAGAAGCCAGCAACTCCACCGTCAAGCAGGGAGTCCAGCCCACCGCCATCACCACCTCCTCTTAGCCCTCCACAAACCCAACAAAAGGAGGATGAACAAGAATATTTCAAGCAAGAGAAGAGCCAAGAAGAAGAACAGAAAGAAGAAGCTGAGCCCAAAGAGGAGAAGCTAGATCCAGAAGAAAAGAATTTCCATATATTTATTGATCTACTAGCTGTGGGTTACTCTCGAGAAGAGGCAGCTACTATGGCCTTTGAGTTGGCAAGCACAAGGCCCAAGGAACAGATGCAGAGCCTGCGGTTAGTAGAACTGAAAGAGATGGCCACTGATACAGTGGACCTACAGCCACCAACCAATGATTGGGATGTGGTGATGCACAAGCTAACTGGGCTCAGAGCAAGATCAATGGCCACGGAGAGTGAGATTGATAATCTCAAAGCCAATGAAGTTCAGATCAAGGCTGAAGTCAACTCACTACAAAGAATGAGCCAAGAGCATATGGAAAAACAAACAAAGCTGCAAGCTAGTTTGGATGCGGCATTACAAAGATGCCAGGAGATGGAACAACAAAATCAAGCAGCCAAAAACAAGCTTCAAAGAGCTGAAGAAGAATACAAGAAAATCGGCAAGTCATTGACAAATCTAGAGAGAGAAAGGGACAATCTGACTCTACAACTTGTTGAAGAATCCAAAGAGGTGGAAACCTTGATAAATGCCAAGGAAAAGGCCGAGATAGAGCATGAAGCAAGCCAAGATGAAGTCATCAAGCTGAAAGACCAGATGAAAGTAAAAGATCAAACCATCCAAAGGCTACGAGCATCTCCGGCCAGAGTCAGAGCTGCTAGCTCGACTCACACGACTTCAGAGACTGATTTATATGAAGAACAAATGAAGGAACTCCAAAAGGATTTGACATTAGAGAAAAGACAAAGGCTGATGTTGGCCGAGGGGTCTCTGGTCATGCAAAACCACCTAAAAGAAGAGAACAAATCCATGAAGAATGAGCTAGAAGCCATGAAGAAGAGGATGGATGAGGATTTTCAGAGATGGAAAGGAGAAAATGAAGCCATCAAGAGAAAGCTCAAGGAGGTGGAGAAAATCAATGCCGATCTAAATGACCTCCTGGTAAACATGGGAGAGCAAGCGGAAGAGGAAAAGAAGACACTTCAGAAGTAGATAGAAGAGCTGAGAGGCCAACAGCAAACGAAAGAGCACCAGTTTAGCATCAGGCCAGCAGCAATGGAGGGAATCGACATAGAGAATGTGTCAGATCCAGTGGTCACCACCATGCAAGAGGAAATCCTTGTGGGACCCTCACAAGAGCCACGAGATCTGACACAAGAAGAAGAAGAGAAGCTGCAAAAGGCCATAGAAGCGGCAGTCCGAGACACAGCCAAAGAAGCATTGGAATGGGGAGCAGAGAGTGTTTAAATCGATGACTATTCACAAGATAGATGCCAGTAACCTTCGGCGTGAATGGCTACAGCCCTCTCTCCCATATCCTCTGCTAAAGTACGAAGCTGCTACTATCAACAAACGGATAAAGAGGAGCCAACAGTGCCATTCTACAAAGCAGATATCTCCAAACCTGAAGGGATCAAGCTGATAGTGGATTCTCAACCCGAGCGGAGAAAGGCATGGCTCACAAAATATCCTCAATATTTAATCCATCTGGTAGAGGCACCTAAAGTGATCAGAGATAACCTCAGTTTCTGCCCTCTACCAAGGATGAGGACATGGAAAGCCCACGAGCTATTGCAGAGAAGCCAACCCACTTGGCTGAATTACCCGAAGCTGCCAGGCTTGAAGGCAGGCGAGAGAATAAGTGAGCAATACATGGTGAAAACCCTAACGGACGCCATCAAATTGTTCATTGGCTCGCCTGACCTATCTTGCATAATGATGAGAAAGATATGTAAAACCCTTTTGGCAGTCTTCAAAAACTTTAAACCAGGCCAAGCAACAGACAGTATCTTTTTCTTTCAAGATACATACAGATGTGCATACGATCTGTCTGGTCAGCCTTTTCACGAGGTGATACATGCATTGTATCAAAGAATTATGTTTTTGCCTTCTTATCACCTCCAGGCCTTCGAAGAAGCCTTATACACCGGCTTCTTCACAATCAGCATAGATATATTCGGCCCAACGCTACTGGCTCAGCATGCGAGATATGAGTCCCTTCTCAAGATGAGAGAAAGCCTACACTGAAGAAGCAGCTCAACTGCCATGTCAAGGACGACATGAACAAGGAGGGGGGGAGTGTTAGCAGCTGGACACACCCTACGGAGCTCGGCGGAATATTATTTTTTGTAACTATTCTTTGAGAAAAATCGACATTTCACCTTTGTAAATATTGGGGCTTACAGAAGTTTCTAGATTGTATTCCATTTTTGACATTTAGATTGAGTAGATGGTTAAATTGGAACATTAGGGTTTGAGATTGTAAGGTATTTATACCACTTTTGACCTTAATGAAAAAAACCTTTGTCATTTTTAAAAAATTTCTGTCTGTGAGTGAGCGTACTGTGTACGAGAGAGAGTGAGAGTTTCATCTTGACGCTACGCGCGCATCGATGGTCGGAATTGAGTGCGGAGAAGTGCAGTGTGTTGCCCCCGACAAGAGCTACGCGTCGATACCTACATTGCGGATGTACGGTCTGGTTTTGCGAGCTCGACCTACGAGCTTCATCACGTGATTCAGTGAGCATACGTTGTCCGTTTTTGTATTTCAGCATATCCACGTATTCACATCGAGTAGAGCTACACATTAGGCACTTTAGTTTTTGGAAATGACGACCTGCAGATTTCAGCCAGACATCCTACATGATTTTTCACCAGGTGTTTAGGGTTGGGATCTTGGTTTATGGACCTTAGGGAGAGCGACCTATTAGTGTTAGTAGGATTTCCTTCAAGTTCTGTGGCATTTTGAGAACGTTTGATGGGTATTTGGCTCTTGGAAGCGTTGTAGGAAATCTCCTCTTAAGCACTCTTGAAGGCTGTAACTTAGACATTGGGTAGAGACCTCTGTAGAAATTAGTCGAGAGTCGGTCGAGTATAGATTGACACCCTATGCTTGCTTCCACGCACCTGCGGGTCGAGCTTCGTCCTTAGCTGATAAATCTTGTTAGGTGAGTTCTCGCTGTGCTGACGTCCGTCGCGGTGTATCCGCCAACACCTAGCTTGGACAAGTGGTGGACCTTTGTTTCTCTCTATGTTTCACTAGAATTAGCTTGGACAAGTGGTGAACCTTGGAACAAAACCCCCATGTAAAGCATGTCATGGGCATTACAAGTGGTGAGAAAAAATACCATCCAAGATATAGCCTTATAGGTTGGACAAGTGGTGGACCTGAACACCCAATTCCTCTTAATATAATGACATAGAGTGGAAAAGTGGTGAATCGTGAGACCAAACCTACTAGGGATAATAGGTTGGACAAGTGGTTGACCTTGAATGTAAATCCCCCATGTACAAAAATCATGGGTTTTAGGTATTTCAATGGATCCTAGCATCTTGGAGACATGGTGGAACTTACTTCTCTCCATGTTTTAATGGAGCCTATCTAGGAGAAATGGTGGAGGTTCCTTCTCTCCATGTTTCAATGGATCCTATCTTGGACAAGTTGTGGACCTTTGTTTCTCTCTATGTTTGAATATGGTTAGCTTGGACAAGTGGTGGATCTTGGAAGGAAACTCCCATGTAAAACATATCATGGGCATTTCAAGTGGCGAGAAAGGATACCATTTAAGATATAACCTTATAGGTTGGACAAGTGGTGGACCTTAACACATTGTTCTTCTTAATATAATGACATAGAGTGTACAAGTGGTGAATCTTGAAACCAAACCACTCATGCTACTAGGGATAATAGGTTAAACAAGTGGTGGGCCTTGAAATAAAACCCCCTAGAGTGTTTCAATGGAGCCTAGCTTGGAAACATGGTGAATCTTGCTTCTCTCCATGTTTCAATGGAGCCTATCTTGGATAAATGGTGGAGCATCATTGTCTCCATGTTTCAATGGATCCTAGCTTCGACAAGTGGTGGACCTTTGTTTCTCTCTATGTTTGAATAGAGTTATCTTGGACAAGTGATGGATCTTGGAACAAAACCCCTTTGTAAAACATAGCATGGGCATTACAAGTGATGAGAAAAAATATCATTCAAGATATAACCTTATAGGTTGGAAAAGTGGTGATGGACCTTGACAAGTGGTGAAGGATACCATTTAAGATATAACCTTATAGGTTGGACAAGTGGTGGAGCTTAACACCCAGTTCTTCTTAATATAATGACATAGAGTGGATAAGTGGTGAATCTTAAGACCAAACCACTCATGCTACTAGGTATAATAGGTTAGACAAGTGGTGGACCTTGAATGTAAACACCCCATGTACAAAATATCATGGTTTTAGGGTGTTTCAATGGAGCCTAGCATCTTGGAGACATGGTAGATCTTGATTCTCTCCATGTTTGAATGGCACCTATCTTGGAAAAATGATGGATGTTACTTCTCTCCATGTTTCAATGGAGCCTGGCTTTTGACAGGTGGTGGACCTTTGCTTCTCTCTATGTTTGAATAGAGTTAGCTTGGACAAGTGGTGGATCTTGGAATGAAACCCCCATGTAAAACATATCATGGGCATTTCAAGTGGTGAGAAAGGATACCATTTAAGATATAACCTTATAGGTTGGACAAGTGGTGGACCTCAACACAAAGTTCTTCTTAATATAATGACATAGAGTGTACAAGTGGTGAATCTTGAGACCAAACCACTCGTGCTACTAGGGATAATAGGTTAGACAAGTGGTGGGCCTTGAAATAAAACCCCACATGTACAAAATATAATGGGTTTAGAGTATTTAAATGGATCCTAGCTTGGAGACATGGTGGAGCTTGCTTCTCTCCATGTTTCAATGAATCCTATCTTGGAGAAATGGTGGAGCATCCTTCTCTCCATGTTTCAATATAGCCTAGCTTGGACAAGTGGTGGACCTTTGGTTCTCTCTATGTTTCAATAGAGTTAGCTTGGACAAGTGGTGGACATTGAAACAAAACCCCCATGTAAAACATATCATGGGTAGTTCATGTTGTGATATAACCTTATAGGTTGGACAAGTGGTGGACCTTAACACCCAATCCTTTTTAATACAATGACATAGAGTGGACAAGTGGTGAATCTTGAGACCAAACCTATCAAGCTACTAGGGATACTAGGTTGGACAAGTGGTGGACCTTGAATGTACATCCCCTATGTACAAAATATCATGGGTTTAGGGTGTTTCAATGGAGTCTAGCATATTGGAGACATGGTGGAGCTTGATTCTCTCCATGTTTCAAGTGGTGGACCTTCAATTATTTTCCCATACCTAGTTTAGACAACCCATACACTTTGCAACTCTAAAGGTTGGACGAGTGGTGGAGCTTTATTTATTTCCATGTTTTAATGGATCCTAGCTTGGGCAAGTGGTGGACCTTGGAAAAAAGTCCCCCCTGTACAACATAGCTGAGTTTTTTCATGTTTTAATGGAAGAGAGCTTAGACAAATGGTGGAGCTTGCTTATCTCCATGTGGATTTAAGAACTAGCTTGGACAAGTGGTGGAGCTTTGCTTTTCTACTCTTCATAATACAATGACGTATAGGTTGGTTACATGGTGAATCTTAAGGCCAAACCTCCCATCTTACTAGAGATGATAGGTTGGACAAGTGGTCAACCTTCTATCATTTCTCCATGCCTATAATTAGACAATTAGTAGAACTAGCATCTTTCTATGTTGTCTAGAGCTGAGCTTGGACAAGTAGTGGACCTTGCTACTCTCTTCCCTTGGTTTATTAGTTTGAAGACTCGTTATATATACTTGCTTAGGTCCATATACTTACTCATTAGTTAGGTTACAAGTAGGTGTGTAATTTGTTAGCCTCAAGGGACTTTGAATATTGAATAGTAAGAAAGTCAAGTGCTGGTTTGAAGATCTTTTGCTTATCTAAACTAGACTCTAACTCAATAAGAAGTTTCTTAAGTTCCACGAATTGTCCTATCTAGGCTCCAAAAGAGTCTTAATTGGTTTGTGCTAGATCCTAACTTCCTTGATGGGGTAGAATCCTAGAAAAATGAGGCACTATAATGTTTACCTTAGCTCAAATGGATTTTCACTTAAACTAGACTGCAATTTGGCACTCTAGTATCTTTGTCTCGATGGAGTTTAACACTAGATACATATTAGTGATATTTAAGCTTCATGTCTCTTCACTTGATCGAGATATGAGACCATACTTTCAAGGTCACCACTTGTCTTACCTAAAGACCAATGTGAGACATGGGAGCAAGAAAGCCATCCGATATTTCTTTAAGGACTATTACATAGACAATCAATAACTTAAGTAAAGAAAAAAGACTTGGATCTTTCACAATTAATAACTTAAGTAAAGCCAAGAAGACTTGGATTTTTGACAGTTTTTTTCAAACTAAAAAAACACAATCTAATGCTAACAAAACTATAAATCACAATTGAAAGTTTTGAACAAGAAAAAGATCAGCAATCTTAATGAGAAGGATACTTTTCATTTCATTTGATGATTACAAATTAAAAGAAAATCTCTCAAGAAATTGATAAACAAAAAATGTAGGTGACTGCTTCATTATTTTGAGCAAAAATATCAAAATCTCTATTAATTGAGCTCCATCTAGTAATATCATTTGTAAGATCCTGCAGGAAGGAATAAAAAGAAAGATTTGTTAGATACCATGCACATGAGTGTTCAAGCATGTGTATCAAGAATATATGACATGTCACTAGTACCTTAGGGTTGGTTTCTATCCAGCCTTAGAAGATTGTTCTTAGCTTTCACCTTATTTATATAAGCCTTTGCTGTGGCTACCTTCAAAACTCCTTTTGTGTTACAACCCAATTGCCTAGCTAAAGTGGTCAATTGTGATGCCTTCATGCTTTCAATGGGTGACGCTCCTTTGCCAATATCTCTTGTATTAGGTCTCTTCTCATTTCATTGCGGTGGCTTGTGTCACTTTGTAAGCAAAACCAGAATCTTTTTTGTTGGAATGTAATAATTATCTCAACCCTTTGCTCTCGTTTTTGTTCTCATTTTAGTTATCTTTCCCTCAACTTTTGTGGAATGGAAACCCGTGGAGAGCTTAAGTGGCACATTCAAAGGTATTCACAAGGGGATAGAAAACGCTATGTATGATGACAAGCCACCTTCATTTTACAGAACAATGGATTTTTTTGTGTATTTTATAGAATCCAGGGTTCCATCAAGAGAGGATTCATATGGAGAGCTTAAGGAGTTGCCTCCTCCCACCTTAAGCTCATTGGAATGGGAAGTTCTAGATGCATGTACCATTACAAGTTTCAAATCCAAAATCAAAGATGACATCCTGAAAGCAATGACTACAGGAAAGATCTCAAGGAGGATCAAACTTCAATGGTTCTTACCCATCCATGTCTTTGTGGCTACTTTCAAATCAATGGATTTGCAAAGAACAAGGACAATGTGGCTTAATCAAAGACTAGATGCAACAGATCTAAACATTGTTCTTGGAGAGTGATGGGATATCAAAGAAAATTTTTACATTGAGAACACAATCAGGTGCAGAGTAAGTCCAAATTCCATGTCTATCTCATACTAGCTTTCTCATCGGTCATTAGTCTTGGGCTATGACTATAGAAGATGCAGAGACAAGCTAAGTAGTTGGGTCCCCTTAGATTCTGCAGAGAATTGTCTAGAGTTTGAGCTAGAGGTCAATGTCCATCCATTTATTGAGTCTAGAAAGCTTATAGTAATGTCAAATTGGAGATTAAGAGATTTGATAGAATCTCTAGAATTTTTAGATGAAACATCTCCTGACTTTTGATTCAAAGTAGATGGCATTATTTGTGAGCACAAGGTTGGAGCCTACAACAGGTTGCCTTACATGCCTTCCCCCAAAAAGAGTGAGTCTTGAGCCATTGGTAGGAAGGACCTAGGATAAAGCCTTAAGCTTGACTGATTTTACCCCGCTCTTGATGTAAGCTTTATCTTGAAAAGTATTATCAAGTTTTTGGATGTCTTGAATTGAGAGTACAAATCAACAAGCTTTAATTTGAGAAATGTAGACAAGTTCTTTTTCTTGTATTGAGTTGAAAGTACAAATAGACAAGATTTACAAATGGGTCGTCTGTATAAGTAACTATATACAAAAGATTCATCCCAAGTAGGGACTTTCATATGGACAAAATGATCAAAAATGTGTACAACAGCGACTCGGGCAAAAAAAGGCACATCTTGCTTTGTAGTGGATTTGGGATCTTCAGAAGCTCTTTCTTTCTTAGTTTTTGGCTCCTTTGAAGCAACTGGAACTTGTGTTGGTGGTATTTTTGTCTTTGCATGTTTTTTTGCTTTCTTTGGAGAAATAAAATGAAATTGGAGAGGGGATTGCATCTTAACCCCTGCCTTTCTTTTTGGACCGAGCGAGGCTTCTAAAATCTAAATCTAAGTGGTGAATGGAATGGGGATCCCTTTGACACCCTCTTTGTAGGGTTCTTCTTTGCATGGCCCTTCACTTGGTCTTCATCCTTTGTAGAGCTATTCTTCCTTGTGGGGCCCTTCTGGGGAACCTCCTCCATGGTAGGGCTCTTCTCTTGCTTTTCATCCTTGGCAAGGCTCATGACCTCCTCCTCCTTGGCAGGGCTCTTCTCTTGCTCTTCATTCTTGGTAGGGCTCATGACCTCCTCCTGCTCTTCATCCTCTGTAGGACTCTTGTCTGGATCTTCTTCCTTTGTAGGGTTCTTTTTCTTGGCAAAAGTCTTCAACTTTATAGGTCCCTTGCACTTTTTTGGTGGTAGAGTTGTGTCAGGCTCATTTTGAAATATTTCTTTCTCCAAAAGAAAGGAAACATACTTCTCCCTGACCCACCTAGCCCAAGACTCTGGATATTCATGTAAGTGTAGCCAGATTAAAGAAATATATAAACATGAGCAAATAAGTATAATAGTCAAATATAAATATCTATGCACACTTACTGTGAGTAAGGTCATCCTAAACTTTGTCTTTAGAAACCTCCATGCATTAGCAATGAATCTCCATCCACAAATTGTTGCGTCTAGCTGGATAGGAATATTTTGAACGAATAACTTTAGATCTTCTAGCTTGTCATCATTGTAACCTGTAGTCAAGTGAGTGTGGATAAGATTGGCAGAACTGCAAGGATAAAGAAGATACTCAACAAATGGCTTAAACACATGAAAAAGTATGGTTACCCAAAAAAGACTATGCTTACAGTTTGCATTTCCCATACAAGCTTGGTAGTGAATTCATAAATATAATTTATTTGTCCACAAGATTGAAGATCACAAGACTCCAACGGTCCTTGTGAGTAAAAGATTCATGATCCAAGAGATAGTTTATATATAATTCAATAAAGTAGCAAGGAATAGTGACCTAAGCTTTGTGATATGGATAAAAAATAAAATTGCATATCAACATCATAAATCCTTGAAGATGCTCTTCTTTCTTGTTGAATACAAGTGTGTCACATCTTCAATAAAAATAGACTTTTTCTCCCCAGCAGGAGGAATGTTGAGAATTTGATAAGCCCTCAAGTCATCACTAGGGATTGGCTCAAGCAGCTTATCAAACTCTTATAACTAAGCCTTGAAACAAGCACATAATCCTTGCTCATTAGAGTGACCCTATGAGAAAATGTTGTTGCAATGTAAGCATCATCCATGAAATCAATTAAGAAGTCCTCATAGCAGCCTCTTGAATGCACATAAGGGCTTGAGATTGCCATCTCACTGCTGTGAAAACATTAGTTCTAATCCTTATAGTTAAACTGTCTGAGATCACCTTTCCAAGTCTCATAAAAGGCAACCTTGGGATAAGAAAACATGTATATTTTTGTGCATTTATAATCTCTCCAAGGTATTTTTCTTGATAGTTCAACTTCTTCCTTGGTTTGGCTCTGGGCCGTTTCTAAGGAAGTTGTTTTCCTTTGGTAGCACTTTGAGGTTTTTTCAGATGTTTCCCTTTTGGAGGACCTTGAGGTTTCTTCTTAGGCATCTTCTCTAGTTCTTCTTGCCTCTCTAGATCTTCTTGTGTCTTTGGATCTTCTTCTCTCTCAGATACTGTTTGCTCTTTACTAGGGTAGAAAACCCTTGCAGTCTATTTTGTTCTACCCATCAAAATAAGGTGAGCAAACACATGCAATACTTCAAGAGTAATGTGCCTTGAATTGCTTGAAGATACAAAGAATGGAAGTACCACCAAACGGTGCTACAGGAGAGATAGGTAGCTACAATACAGGTCACTATCGCACCATGTGGTTGGGTAAGAAACAAGCTTGAAAGAAGGGGTTAATGGTGCCTTGTGTGTTTCTTGGAAACTTTAGAATGAGTTTGTGATGCTACCAAATAGTGTGAGGGCAAGGCATGAAGGAATTAGAAGGAAGCCAAGTTGCTCCATATGGTCAAGTGACTATGGGATAGTCGAGTGGCCTCTGAGATAACCAAACGATGTGATAGGAGAGATAGGTAGCTGCAATATGGGTTCTTGTTGTGCCGTGTAGTTGGGTAAGAACAAATCTTTAAGGAAGTGGTGATTGATGCCTTGTGGGTTGCTTGAAAACTTTAGGATGAGTTTGAGATGCTACCAAATAGCACGAGGGAAAGGCTTGGTGGAATTAGAAGGAAGCCAAGTCACTCCATATGGTTGAGCAACTATGCAATAGTCAGGTGGCTTCTAAGATAACCAAACGGACCGTATATCAACAAACAAGCAAATGGCTATGTCAGAAATCTCTCCATTTGGTGCTAAAAGTGACTAGAAGTGACAAGAAGGGATGTGGGAAAAAATGAGTGAACCTTGGAAAAAAAATAAAATGGTTGGTGCCTCCCTTTATATAGAGGTGACCCAAATATAACCGTTAGGTGCTATGTTTTGACTTGTGGTTGGTCCACGTGGACCAACAGTCATATCTGTATAGTCAACCCTATATAAAGGGAAGAGACCTACTCCCAAAATCTTTTTTGAGATTTCTAGAAAATTTTGCTAACTTTCATCGCTTCTCTACAACCAAGCAAAGCAATTTGAGGCCTCTCTAGATTTGTTTAACACCCTTATCGCGCCATTCGATATGGCCTAGAGACCTTGTACGGCCTTATTCAAACCATTTTCATCTTCAATACTCTCACTTTCAATCCTCTCCTCTTCATCTCCCATCCACAACCAGACGGAGAAAATAGAGGCCCTCTTAAATGTTTCTAGCTCCCTTATCGCACCGTTCGGTATTTTTTAAACCACCCTCACCTTCAATCCTCCCCATACTCCAAATTCCTCTCCTTACCTAAAATTGTCACCTCTTCACCTTCTACATTCCTCTTTGCAAGCGTCCTCAACCTCTTTTGAGTTCAACCACTTGGAGCGATATGAGCCATTTTCCTATTTAAGTACCATCTTTTTCATGCCATTTGGCTTATCCTTCCATGCATTCCCACACATTCCTCTCATACATTCCTCATCCACATTATAATTCTCACCTTCCTCTTATTCCCTTCAAGCCTCCAATCTTATATGCTCATATCCATTTTCACTCATACCCCTTATACCCTCAGGAATGTCTTTTGAAAAGCAGATTAATAGACTCTAGAGTGGAGTTAGTCGATGAAAGTCCCAGTGAGTTGCTTCTTAGTGCAACTGTTGAAAATGGGGGTGACATTGGTATATACAATGAAGCAGTTGATATATTTAATCCTCAATTTGACCTTATAGATGTGGTAGAGAGGCTTAAGGACTATTTATCAGAGGATTTTCTAGAGTTTGAAGGAAAAACCCAAGGCAAGTCCTATGTATAAGAGGGCAAAGAATATTTTTATGCCACAGATCTCACAGATAACTTAGTTGACAAGGGAAAGGTCCCAAGGAAACTTTGAACTCTCAAGAAGAAGTCTTCTTCTCCTTCTTTGACTCCTTTGTATTGTCCTATCCATATCAAGCCTTGTAATCTTGTCCCAAAGGCACTTTCTTTCATCCTTTTCTTATGGCTCGAATTTGAAGGGCAGGGGAAAGACCAAGCACTAGATGAAGATACAGACAAAGAGTAAGCAATTTGGCAATGTTGCCATAGTCTCAGAACTTGAGACAACTAAAATATTAGAAGAGAAAATTGATTTAAAAGCTGAGGAAGAGAAAGTGCCAATCTTGATGTTGCTCAGTTCAAGGCTAGCATTGTAATTGATGAGACAACAGAGGAGGTT
>NC_140941.1:102236030-102268530 GCF_014529385.1 Adiantum capillus-veneris
AAGCTTCTTGGCAACTTTGGCAATCCTCAACATTTGGGAACGCATCACCAAGTAGTAGAACATGTCTTCTAGGCCTAGCTATATTCTAAGTTGAAGTAGTCTGAGATTCATAAACCAATCTCTTGAACTCTCGTCAATATAGATGAAGAATTGACGGAAACATTGCTGGTGACGGGTAAGGTAACTATGGTCAATACTCTTCCAACAATTGAGCTTCCTGGTATTCCAAAGACTTTGGTCCCATTTTCTAAGTAAAAGAGTTCTCGTTCATCCCTGGACAATCGTGTCGCCATGTTGTTGAACACTATGGCGAGAACCTCATTCCCTTGGCTAAAGCATTCAGACATCACTCTGGGAGCCATTGGTTACTACAAAACAAACATTCAAATAAAAGTAAATCGTCGTTGTTGAACACTTCAATCATTTTATCATAACTCAAACCAAACAGTTCCAATCAAGAAGACAAGTCAAACAAGTGCCACCAACCAATGTCACTTACAGATGCATCATGAATACAATACCCTTTCTCAAACAACATGCATGAATGAGTGCATGATGCATAACTAACCCAACTAGTATCAGGATTTAGGCTATCCCTATAACCTTAAGACTTGGCTCTGATACCAGGTGAGAGATACCCCTCCCCAGGGGTCTATGCACTGAATATACAATTTACACATTTATGCAATTTTCAAAATACATCAAAGTTGCGGAAGCATTTGAATAGGGGAGGAGTTCTCAGCGCCCGACCAAGCATGGAGTTTAGGCCATGAGCCGGACTGCATCCAGAGGTACTTACCAACTAGTGCTACCCCTAAATGGGTATTATGAATGAAAGCGTACTCAAGAAAAAATATAATATTGTGGAGGGTGAATATATGTGTACACCGCGTTGCGGGAAGAGAGAGAGAGAGAGAGAGAGAGAGTATAGTGGAGGGTGAAATAGAGTGCACAGAGACATGAGAAATTGACAACATAGAATCTTTAAATGAACATCTAAATGGAACAGGAAACCATGTATTAATGCAATGACAAAATCTGGGTATACCATAACATCAAAAAGTTTATGACAAAATAACTAGCAGAGCACCGGACCCTGTGTAGGGATCGACCGGTCCACCCATCCACTTCCACTCTACTATGGACAGAGAGAATTTCACTTCGTCGGGAGCGAGCCAGAACACCTCCATCCTACCTGAGCCAGACATAGATGAGGCTGCTTCGCCTCCCTCCATGAATCAGAGCTCTGAAAGGATCCCAAATACCAGCAGGTGGTAGGGTTTCAACACCAACCATACCAGTTTAGGTGCCACGACTCTTCAATGCCCAGCACCAGGCGCTTAGGCAAATCCAAGGCAAGATCCCCGATGCGTTAGCCATGTAGGTCATTCAACCCCCGATGCACTAACCATGTAGATGAGCCTAACAAAAAGAAGACCTAGGCGACACCCCCGATCCAACAAAGCCCCACGTCAACGACCCTTTAGTCTAAGGCTAAGCGATGTAGGTGATCCTAGTCTTGTAGAGATGCTGCCATGAGAAAGATAACACATGAGTCCAATCACAATAGCACTTCCTAGATGCACAAACAATTCCTTTTCCAAACAGTTAGACTGTACTGGGTCTCTACCCTTACATGTCTACCATAAACCATCTTAATCACTTCATGATCCAACCCAAAAACCATAAACCATAAACCATAATCCAATCACATCACACGGGTGAGCTCTCCACCCTACTTGGGTGAGGCACAACCAATCCTGCATAACCACTTTAAAACGTAACAGGGAAGCAAAACTTTTGGTAGCATTTTGGCAGCATAACTCAATCCAGAAAAAAAAACCATAAGCCACACCGGATTCCACCATAAAATATCAACCATAATCCATGAGGAAATCTCAACCCTTAACCATAAATCATAATCACACTGAACCAACTCCCACACTTGGAGTTTGACATATCCCCTACAATCAATCAGAGTCTACACACAGGTGACCCTTAAGATGTGATTCTTTCATGCATAAAAAGAGTCCGACCGGCGACTAATCATGATATAAAAATTCAATATTTGACAACATCAAACCATGCAAAGTTGATGCATCACATGTGCACTTCACCACTCTAGCACATAGAGCTAGTTTTGACCTAGAAAGGTGGAAAGCAATCATAACCATGCATATGAGGCATCCACATCAATCCATGAGTTCCCATACATTATATGATAACATTCCAACACCATAAACATGATGCGAGAGAACTCCGACCTTTAGGTCAATTTCACATATATGCAAAAACAACTTTCTGACATTTTTGGAAGCATGCAAAACATGCAAATGAAAGTGTATTACCTCAAACCAATGCATCAAGTTCATATTTATAATATAGACTATCACCCCATCACGTCACTTTGACCATATGATACTCACACAAAAACGCTAACCCCAAAAGAAAGTCACTTTATCCATATCTACCTATGCGGTTCGGAATGTTTAACTATATACTCTCACGTACGTTTAGGGCCATCAAATAATTGCAATCAACTCACCAAAAAAAACCCTAAAACAGATGAAAACGGTTCGGTTAACTCACGACGTCATATGGTATCCCCCTTTTGATAGCACTCCTACGCGTGTAGGTAAAACTGATAATAGAGTGATTAATAACTCGCATTCCCGAAGTGATAAAGGAGACCTAAATTCATTTATCATCAAGTTTCATCAAACTTTTCAGTTTTGTAAGTGGGTTTGCCCATCCGGTGAATCTATATAGCAGTCCTCCAAGGAGCATGGAGTCAAAAAAATTGGTTGTGTAGTGGGCAACAATCTGTGTTTTGACCATATCTCTTAACTCGTGCATGTTTTTCACATGACACATAAGAGAGAAAATGTTCTAAATGATGTGTTTTATCTATGGTATAAAGGGTTCGGGCAGATTCATAACAGTTTGTGATTTATGACCAACAACAGTATTCCTACCGCTTGTATGACGTGAAACGAAAAGCGCTTCTTTATGCACGTGTGTGACCATAACGGATCATGTGCATAGATCAACATGTAAAAAATGATGAAACAATCATGAGGAAATCTCGTATGTACTGGGTTAATCCATACATGCACTCGTATATGGAAAAACGATCACTGAGAGGGTGACTACGCAGAAAAAAACGACATAGAGAGAGAGAGAGAGATGATGACTATGAAGTTTATGGTTCCACACCATGCTTTTGAATTGATTTAGGGTTGTCAAAAGTCTTCTTGCTTTACCGCAAGAGAGTGGTGATGAGAGCTACGTAGAGGTATCCGCCACGAAAACTTCTGGAGAGCGCGTACACCGTGAAACGAGAGAGAAGATAATAAGCAAGTAGAGAGAGAGTATTGTTCTTCTTCTTCTTCATGAGAGAGAAGAGTTTATGGAGATGGTGATGAAGAGCTTTCACCACTCCGTATAATAGATAAGTAATTTTGACGTCAAGGTAAGAGAGCTTCCGCGTCTGAGAGTGTATCTATCCTCCTCAAGTGAAAGAAGAGAGGTCTTTAAATAGGCTCTCAAGGCCAAAAGCACTAGCTAAGAATAGAGTGAGGCAAGGAGAGACAAGTTCGCGCATGTTCGTAGCTTTTCAAAAAAAAATAAAAAAAATCTGAGGACATGGATTTCGACGCGCGATTTAGAGACCCTAAGAAGAAGCTTGGCTTCCAAGAAAAGAGTCCTAAACTAAGCTTCTCCTCCCCTTTTTTTTAGAAGACTCTTTCATTCCTAAAAACAAGCCTTTGCTTTTTAGTGGTCAACTCTCCCACTTACCATTCAATTTTTACGTTAAATTTGACCATCCAAACAGTATCTAACCAACTAATAAAAACCGTAGCTAAACTACGCCACACCGTAACATCCCGACATAATTATGACTTTCCAACGCTGTTAATCAAAATTTTACGAAGCAGATATTGAAAGATATTTTTCTTATTTTTAGAAGAGACCCAAAAATTAGGGATCTTACACTGCTTTTGACATTTGTAGTAATGACACAGAGATCTTTCCATTAGTTCCACAATGCATAAAGTTGTTTGTTGTCGTGGTTGCTTAAAAATCTTCTAGCTTTTGATCCTCTCATTGAAACATCTTGCAATACATCACCTGTCCCATCTGAAAGCTTTGAATCTTTTTTGAGATGCACTTGACCACCATGGAAAACCATCTGCGAGAGTAAAGCTTCGCATGTTTTGATACACTCATCTGTTTGGTGGGTTTGATAGAGTATGCATAATCCAGATGCAGTCAAAGCAACTTATCCAAAATTTTGATCTCTGCGTGTAACATACATATATGCATAGTTCCACATGGCATTTACTTGTTTGCTGTCATGGTTGCTCAAAAATCTTATAGCTTTTGATCCTCTCATTGAAACATCTTGCAAGACATCACCTGTCCCATGAGAAAGCTTCGTATCTTTTCTGAGATGCACTTGACCACCATGGAAAACCATATGAGAGAGTAAAACTTCACATTTTTTAATACACTCATCTGTAAGTTTGGTGGGTTTGATGGCGTACGCATAATCTAGATGCAATCAAAGCAACTTATCCAAAATTTTGATCTATGTATGTAACGTACATATAAGTACATTTTCTAAGTCGATTGCAAGAATGGGATCCCAAATCATCTCAGAGAAGGGATAGTAGAAAACATTCACATGATTCCTAGATGGTGGTCTTCCAATCTCACATTCCAAAGTCCATCCACTTGTTCCCATGCTTGCCATGCAATACAAACAAGGGTACTTTGTGTTCGGGCCACCACATATACCAAACATGCTCTTGAATGCTTTGAGATCGTCACTTAGGTGCCATTCCACTGTGTAAACACCCATTCCATCTATCTGTAGCTATTCACTTTCATTCTAGCTTTTTATCACAAAGGGGATGTGGTTTTGTGAAAAGAGCCACTTTAGTGTCTCATGACCCTCTATAGGAACTTGAGCCGAACCAATCCACCATAGTTTCATTTCAGATTGAGTTTTACAATATGGAGATGTAACCCTACCCATGTTGTAGTCCAAATTAAAGAAATAGACTCTTTCCATCTTTTGGCTTTTTTGGATTTGTGCCTCATCAAGTTTTAGTACAAATTTAACATTTCCTTCACACTCATCTTCCTTTATTTTGTAATATTTGACCATAGCAGATGGGACTTTTTTTACATCCATCCATATATTAATAAAGACATTGTACTCAAAAAAAGATTTCTTTTTTTGTTTCTCGTATGGAATTGTTCCCTCATTGTAATAATATTATCCAAAAACGCTAGGTATCTCATTATTTAAGTGAGCTCTCCATTTGCCAACATTATGCCCTCTAGGCAACCCAAAAGCTTTAACCTTATAATATTTAAGGACTTGGAACCAAGTTTTGGAAATGGATATATATCCCCTTCTACTTACCCCCATGGTGTCACAAACTTCCTGCATTTGAGAAGGCTGGAACAACAAGTCCATATCTTTCAAAAGGACTTGAAAAATATTTTTCTTTTGAGTTTGATTCTCAGGAAGCTTAAGAATTCTCAAAACATCCAACCTATTCATTATCTCATTCAAAAAACTCACCCTTTCCTGAGCATTGGACATGTCAAACCCTAAGAGTTTAGAAACAAGTTCTCTAGCAACTTTCAACCTTTTTTTTATTTGACCAGATCTTTCTGTCAGGTCAACCACATCTCTCATTTTTTTGACTCGTGCTCTTAAACCTACAGGAGTCTCTTTAAGGGTCTGTAATTGTTCGTTCTCTTCTGTCAAAAGAGCTACTTTTTTTTATGTTCACTGATCTCTGTTTCTGTCATAATAATCAATATCTAATTCTCCTAAATGATTTTCTCATGTTAAACTGATCATTTAATATGGGGAAGTGCCAAGGGAGAAAAAGCTAGAATATTGGTTAAGTTAGTAGACCGGCCCATAGGAGGGATCCAAAGGAGGGAAAATAGTGATCCAAAGGGGCGGCCATCTGCAAAAGATCTATGTGCAACAATGGGCTTAAAAGACCTTAAGGTTCATCCCATTAAGACTTCCAAAATGCTAAGGTTTTCAAAATTCAAAGGTTGTGTCCAAAGGTCAAACATTGGGGGAATTGGATGCTTTGTGTGTGTCCCAAAAGTCTTTGGCAATCCCTACATAGGAGGGGGCGAGCCTTGCAAGTAGGGGATGAGAGAGAAACTCACACACACACACACACACAAGATCCCTTTACACAAAGGGAATGAGGGACACATGTCAGCTCCCTAGCCCAGATGCCCACAAGGTGTACCCAATTCCTATTGGATGGCCTTGGAGGTGGACCAATGAGAATTAGGCTAGAGTAAATCTAGTTTAATTAATTTAAAAACACTTAATAAAAGAACCAATAAGAATTAAGCTCTCTAGAATAATATTGGACAGTCTCCCAAGGGGACCAATGAGCATTCAACAGCCCAATGGCTTGCCGGATTCCTATTGGCCAGGAGGCAAAGGGGTCCAATGAGAGTTTAGTTGAATTAAATAATTACCTAAAGCTCTCACAAACCAGGAAAGGGGGACACATGTCAGAAGTCTATCACTTATGCTGCTTAATTACCATTAGCTAAGCCTGGGGAGGTCCAATAGGATGCTAGCAAGAGCAAAAAGCAAGAGGGGTCGACCAAGAGAGAAAGGGGGCTGTTTCAGCCTTGCAATGCATCTGCCTTTGTGCAGTTAATGGGGCATCACCGTCGAGAGCTATGGTCTTAATAGTGGAGTCCTACAGGGCTTTGCCTACGACTTAGCCACTCTTGAGCTATTAGAAGCTTGACAAGAGCCGGTGTTGTTTTAGTGTTGAACAACCCTCTCTTCTATTCCTTGCAATTAATGGTATTCGAGCCACGGGTACAGTAGCTTGAGTGCTTTTTCTAAAGGGGTAAAGAGGATTAGCAAGTAGGTCTTGAAGTGCCAAATTACACCTAAAAGGTTTACACCTAAAAGGTTTACACCTAAAAGTTTCTAGAATGGCTGACAATAGTAAAGAGAGTGAAATTAATGTTGATAACTTTGATTTTGCTAATGAGCAAGCTACTAATGATGCCCCGATGCTTGTTAACTATCTTCTTTCTAGGCTTCAATAAGCCATGGGCAATCCATCCCTCCAAAGTGAAGTGCAACGGCAACTTCGTGCTCATGTGATTCTCCAAGCTTCCCACCATGACGAGAGAACACCTAGGAAGCCTCCTTGCGAGACTTACAAAAGAGGTCTCTCTCTGATTCGGGAAGAAGAAGAGGATCCCTATGAAGGGCTCAGAAATTTTCTCCTTGATGATGCATCTCCTTCTTAAAGAACTCAAGAGCCTCCACCAAAGGAACGAAAAAGAAGTGAGTCTCCCGCCACCTCAGCGGAGATGGCTCCACGAAGATGGCGGGCTAAATGCTCTCCATCACCTCCAAAACGGAGAAGACCATTGCATAATTCTCCACACCATACTTCAAAGAGGGATGACAAAAAGCAAGAGAAGAAAAAGGCGAGAAAGAGGACACCGTCTTCTCCATCTTCTTCATCCTCTTCCTCTTAAGAAAGTGATGGTCAAGACAAAGAAGATCAAGGAAAGAAAAAGGCAAGAAAGAGGTCACCCTCTTCTCCATCTTCCTCAAATTCTTCATCTCCTGAAGAAAGTGATGGTGCAACCTTTGAACCATCAAAAAGAAGAGGCCATAGGAAATCCTATGCCGCGTGGAAGAGGTCGTCCAAGCTCAAGAAATTCAAAGAGGGAGGGAAGAGCATCTCTTTTCTTACCTATGATGCCACTTTTGGTGCTACGTACAAAGTCTTGGCCTTTATCCAACAATTTGATGCGGCGTTCGGAGATGAGGGCTTCACAGAGTCCTCTAAGCTACACCATGTAGCTATGCACTTTCAAGTCCACCAAACAATGGTGGTCTAGCCTACGGGCCAACGGTGAAACTCCACAAACATGGAAATCTTTAAGAGCTTCCATTATGAAGCAGTTTTTGGCCACCGATGCCAAAGACAAAGTAATCACCGAATGGCGAAGCTTGAAGCTCTCTCCCTATGAATCCATCCACAAATATGTACACAAGTTTTGGGACCTAGAACTCAAAGCCAATGTCTTCAAAAAGTTGGATTTTGGAGAGCAAAAGTAGCAATTTGCCAAGGTTTGATTGTATTGTTTTGAGTTAATACAAATCAAGCTCGATCAAGCATTTTGAGCTTTCTAAAAAAAAATTAGTGTTGAGTTGGGTTAGGCATACTTTCATTGTTATCAGTGCCATGATGGAGACTTACCTTAAATGTTATTTCCATTTTAAACTATTAAATGAATCTTTCAATTTCACCTTTCATTTCACATCTTACACGGCTTGACTTCACTTGCATTCTACTCCTTTAAAATGTTAAAGTGAAGCTTCACCTTACACAATTCTAGTAAACTCTATACATACTAGTATAACGACGCCGCCTTCGGCGGAGGCATCGCCTCTAGCCATGCTATGTGGATGTCATCACACCGGGCATTAGATGCAGTGGTGCTCATCCTAATCACCTCACACTCACCCCCACCTATCGAATGCTCGAAGCAGCCTATCGTCATCACCATGCTGACCTGTCTAACATCTAGAAAGGGAGGCAGTGTTGGAGAGTTGGAAGGTAGTGTTTATATGATAATATAGAGACTAAGAAGGTAGAGGACTCATGGGTTGCACGATGCTTTCAGAACCTTGAGAAAAGAAATTAATGCACCGACAACATTGGTGGTTGTAGGACATCTTGCAGAGCTCGAGGAGAGAGAGAGAGAGAGAGAGAGAGAGAGAGAGAGAGAGAGATCGGCCTGAAGAAATGGCAAAGGCTGCTAGCTAGGTAGCATTCTTGGGTTGCGAGACTGGCTGCAGCTCAAGGGGAGAGAGAAATAGATAGATAGATAGATAGAGAGAGAGAGAGAGAAAGATCTCATTGCTTCTAAGAATTGAGCTCTACGCTTTCTCCTCTCTCTTTGCCAACCTCCTCTCTCTAGAGGCCCGTTTGGAAGAATCCAAATTTGGATCTATCTCATTATCTCTCTCAAGCTTCTATCCTCTTCGTCTACGTTGCAAGGGGATTCCACACCTTCCCCACTCTCCTCTGTGCCCACATCTATTCCATGTTATAGGAAGACATGTGTGCAACTCTCTGCCACCTCTTCGTCTCTCTCTCTCTCTCTCTCTCTCTCTCTCTCTCTCTCTCTCTCTCTCTCTCTCTCTCTCTCTACAAAATTCTTTGGATCACATTCTAGGTTTTCTTAGAGTGCCTGTTCATAGCTATTCTAAAAGCGTAGCTACAATAGATAGCCCACTAACATGAAGGGGCTCATTAGTGGCGGCGAGGCAATCCCATAGAGTAGAATGTAGGATATTGTCCCGTTACTGTTCCGGTTTTCACTGCTGCAATGGGTCCTTTTCATCGAGAGTCACTTGAGAACCCCGGGGAGGTCACCTAATAAAAATGTAACCGATCACATGAGTTCAACTGAAGGGTATTTAAAGTTCTTGAAATTTACAGAAATATATATACACAAGGGCATTATTTTTTCAAATTTGAAAAAAACTTACAGATTTTAAAAGAAAAGGGTACATTATATTCTTTACAAAATTCACATATAAGGGGTTTTACAAACATGTCTTGAACGCACATGATATGGTAGGTTTACACATAGTGAACCCCCTGAGTTGAGAACGTATCCCTTAACCAGCCAATCTCCTCTCTGTGAGGTGGGAGGCCTTTTTGGAGGGTGGTTGAACCACCCCCCAACTCTTGCAGCAAGCCTACAGGCAAACCTTTTCAATTGGGGGGCGACTTCAGAGGCTCTTTCGGAAGGCTACGGGAAGGCCCTCTTAGGAGCTACTATGAACGCAAAATGGTGATGATAGGCTTGTGGCAAGAACCCAACTCAGTAGTCCACACTACAATCTACAGGCTAGGTCCAGTGTAAGCGCCAACAATTGTGTTTTCGATAGTGTGTGGGAAAATTGTGTCTCAACTTAATATCGTGTCGTTTTCAATTTCAAAAATGCCCGTTGAGGACAAGGGGAAAAGGAGAAATTCCGTACTAAAATAGAGAAAAATAGTGTAAAAACCTTAAAAAGTAACTTAATTTTCTAAAATCTCCTCTTGGAATATTCAAGGAAAGGAATTTTGTATGTTTGAAAAAAGGAAAAATTACCAAAATACCTCTCTAATTTGTAGAAATTCCCAAAATACCCCTCAAATTTCAAAAATTCCCAAAATACTCTTGTATCTGTTTTGGTTGAATTGTTCAATTTTTTCTAATCTTCATTCTTTTTTAACAATTGAGACCCATTTTTGAGTGCTTAGCATGTAATTTGTCATAAATTACCTCACATAAAAGGCAATTATGTCTAGAAATAATGAAGCAATTCATCTCCAAAGCCCAAATAACCAATTCAATCTCAAACTCTAGTTTTAGAATCTTGTATTGATAGGCTATCAGTCATCTTATGAAAAGCTACAAATTTTTTTATCTTTAATTCAACCCGAATCTGGCAATTCAAAAGAGGTCTTCATCTTTATGCGCATCCCGCTCGTCCCCGCCATGGGTGGCTTTGCAAATTGCTCGCTCCTCCTCGCTTCCCTCGTTGTGCACAATGATGTCCCCGCCTTTGCCTTGAGAGATTGCATATCTCTCCCGCTCCTCGTAGCTTGCCTTGCTGCGCAGGCTTGCGCTCCAAGTCTCTCGTCCCCCTCTTTCTGCACATTCGCCCTTGTAGATGGCGGAGACAATTTCACTGGGTGGGAACCGGCTCCTGTGAGACGAACACCGGATCAGTCAGTAATTACCACGGTAGTTACCACAGTAACTCCCAAGGCATATAAATAGGACCCATTACATTGTAATCGGGTTGGCATTTGTCGACTGTGCTTCTGCTTAGCTTTGATTCATAATCCTTAGTTCCCAAGCTGTTCCTTAGCTACAGTATCTCTATCTGTAATCTTTCATCTATAATCCTAAACATAGCAGTCTAGTGTACTTCAGCCATACATACTTTGTACTCGTTCTCTCTGAATCTGAATCTGAACATCATTCTCAGTACTTCAGTCTGTTTCTCATTTCAGTAGATGTATTCCAGTTCAGTTTCTATTTACTTTTCCAGTTCTACTGTTTGAACTAACACATCACCAGTAGCTGTAAACTCTAACACTGGAATCAGCTATCTAAAGAGATTAGCTCCAATTCCATTTTGGTGATCATGATGGCTAGAGCTGTTGCTCGTTGACCAGCAGACTCCTCGCCCAGTTTGAGTTTCAGCCGCAGTAATGGCACCCAAACCCAGTCGTGGCCGGAAACCATCCTACCGTGTTGACCCTATTCCTGAGGAGTCAAAAAGAGACTCTGATCCCAAGGATGAACAAGTAACTGACATTGAGGCTCAGGAGGAGCACAGTCATGCTGATGAGGCACAGGACTCTCAGCATTCCAGTCAGTCCAGACGATGCAGAGTTGAAAGGGGAAGAACGCAAGGCCAAGAGTTCTCGTACCAAACAGGGAGACAAAGGTTCCAAATGCAGTAAAGGAAGTCGTCATAGTTCTAGTAGAAAATCTAGAGAGGAGACATCAATTGAGACGGAGGTAGAAATTAATTGGGATGCAGACATGGACCATTGTAAGAAGGCTGCAAAAAAGAGTCAAGATTACAAGGTGAGCAGAGAAAGAAATGAGGCTGATAGACATGATTACACATCTTCATTGAAAATATCTTTTCCCATGTTCAAAGGGCAAAATAAGGAGAACCCGGATGTTCATATCGAAGCCTTTTGAGCAGTATGCTGAGTTAAAAAATATTGATGAAGATGATTGGGGTAACTACTTTTCGCAAACATTAAAGGAGGCAGCAAGGAAATGGTACTACCATTACCCGGCTTGTCAACTCAGATCATATAATAAATTGCTTAAAGCTTTCCGATTGGAATATTCAGACAACAGAAGGGATGAGGATATACTCTATAAGTTGTATAAGATAAGGCAAGGAAAATTGTCAGTCACAAGCTATGTTGAGAAAATCAAGGAGCTAACTAGACAACTGCAGGAACCACCATCTCAAAAGCGGCTCCGAGCATGGTTATTGAATGGGTTTCGCAGTAAGAAGCTTAGGGAACAGGAGGTGCCGGCACCAACCAAGAAATTCAATGATTTGGTGCAGCAGGCCCTGAAGCTCGAACAGCAAGCTAAGAAGGAAAAGAGTCATAAGAAGAGGAGGTCCAGTGGTAGCAGTACTTCTACTGAAGATTCTGAGTCCAGTAGAGCCTCCAGTAGCTTTGAAAGTAGTTCAGATGAAAGAACCAAAGACAAGACTAAGAAAGGATCTTGGTCTAGGAAGATTGAAGAGATGGTTCGGCAAATTGCTGACATAGCCAGACCAGACAGTCGGTAAGAAGAATGGAAACCTGGTGTTCAAAGTGTAAATCTAAAGACCATGTTTCAAACAAATGTCCTCAAACAAATGTCCACAGTGTACCTATTGCAAATCCTATGGCCATTTATGGAACAACTGTGGTATTCGAATTAATCATTTCAAAAAGGGAAAGATTTGTCAGTAGTGGCATTTACCAATGTTGAACCAGTAAGAGTGGAAACTGCCAACGCTTCTCAGGAGGAGAAACCAGTTACCAGTGGTACTAGTACAGGGCGCGGAAGATACCAAGGAGGTATTGGCCGGGGTCGGGGGCGTGGTAATGTCCACAGTCAAAGTCTAAATTGTTGTACTTATGGAAAGTATGGGCATTTCACGGCTCAATCTCCAGAAACACATGCGACTGCGGCTACTGAGGTGAAGGTTTCAGAGACAGTCCCAGTACGAGCAGTTACATGAAGCAAAGGGGTAGTGATCAGTGAGGAAATCCCAGAGATTCCAGAAAAACCGGTCTGTTGAAAGCAGCAAATGGGCTCAACAAAGAGAGGTATGGAAGGCCAAGGGTAAAGAAAAGATGGTTGATGAATGGCGGGAGAGAGAGGTATGGAAGGCCAAGGGTAAAGAAAAGATGGTTGATGAATGGCAGGAGCAAAGAGAACTAGTGGCCAAAATCACAGAGAATTTAGCCAAGAAGCTGCCAGAGTAGCCAGAGAGTTTTGAAGCACGGGTCATTCAAAAGATACCAGCCCAATCTACTGAGGCAGCTCAGTCAAAGCTAGGTGAGACCATATTGGCTGCAATACAAGGGTTGATTGAAGAGCTGGGAGCTGATAAAGGAGCTGAAAGCACTAAAATCAAGAATAGCATTGTGAAGATATTAAAAGCTCTTCAAGCTCCGACAACAACTCTGATCATGAGAAAGAGGAAATTCATGTCAAAATCTTTGACAGAATCCAGAAACTCACTGTGGAGTAGGAAGACATTAGAAGAACTTTGCCTGAAGCAGCAAAATTCATCAGACAGCGAAGAAAGGCTGAGGCGGAGGCCAGGACAGTTGACTTGACGGCTGTCAGAGATGATGAAGTGCCGCTAATTCAAATAGATAGCATAATGTACTTCAGCAAACTGCCAAGTTGAAGTCTCAAAGTGTATTCAAGGCTTGGTATGTTTGGTAGTTTCTGTATTGGGCGACTTCTCTTGATGACCATGATCAGGTAAGAATGGCTTGGGGCCAGAAGCCATTCCCAGTATCCCAGAATGTGGAATTATCATCTGATGAAGAAGCCCCAAAAAGCCAGTCAGTTCCCACTGGACAAAAGAGAAAGGCTATACAAGAGGAAGCTGGCAGTTCAAAGAGGCCAAGGACGACACTGACCAAAAGCACGGGTCTCTTGAAGCAGTTAGAAAGTCAAATCAAAACAGTGTCTACTAAAAATACTTCAACTAGTCAAACTGAACAGCATACTGTCCAAACCACTGGTGGAGTTAACCAGCCAGTAGGCCAGATTTCAGCAACTACCAGTACTGGACAAGACCAATCAGAAAGGGCCATTCCTGATCAGCCAGCTAACCAAACTGATAAGGGCAAAGGACCAACATCTCCAAGTCCACTTGGCAGAGTTTCTGTCCCAAACAGTGAATCAGCCCTGCTATTGACAAAGAAAGATAGGTTACAGCAGTTGCAAACTCATCCTCTCAAGGGACGCCTAGTTTTGCAAAAATTTGATTATTCTGCATTACCCTACCATGCTCATGTCACGGTTTGATCCAACTGAATTCGATCCAGCAACACTTAAGGATGGCTGTTTTGTGCTTATTCAGACATCATGGAACACTATTGTCAATTGCATGGGACAAATGTTGGATACTACAGGATCAGAAGATGAACTAACTAAGGTAAAGACTGAACTAAGGGAGGCTGAGGAGAAGATTGAAAAGCTGGAGCAAGGGAGAGCATCCTAGAACTTGCACCACAGTATCCTTGAAGCTCAGTCAGCCAGGACTATTCAGCAGTTACAAAGTCAGCTTGACAAGGTGGAGTCTGAGATACAAACCATACGGGAAGAAAAGGCAGAAGCAAAAAGAATTGCTGATAGGTTTGAAACTATGCTCAGAATGAAGAGAGTTGAGTTCAACTCCTTACTGACCAGCCACACTGCACTGAAGACCACATTAACAGAAAGGTATATCTATAATAATGTGGCCAAGGTCTTGAATCCAGCAGGCAATGTTGTTTTCGACATGGATAACTTGAGGGCTCTTATGGAGACAATGCAGAGTGATTTGCAAGATAAAATTTTTTAGTATAACAGTGCTCTGGCAAATCAAGATATCCTTGATTATATTGAATATCAGAAGGATGATGATAAGGAGGAAGAAGAAGCAGAGAAGGAGGATGAACCAGAAGAAGAGCATAATGATGATGATGATGACTCTCCTCCATCTCCACCTTCAGAACCTAATACTGGTGGTGCAGGGACAACAGGAGGAAATGATCAGTCTTAGGCAGACCAACCAAACCAACCTGAAGAGCAGCAGTCGAGCGATCAATAGTTGGGAAAGCAACAACCCAGCAACACTGGGAAATCACCAACACACTAGTCACAACACAGTGGGGATGTTAAAGGGAAAGGCAAATCTGTGACAGAGGGACCAACAGGTGATGAGCAACATTCATTACAGCTCATCACGTTGAACAAGAGATTCAGAACTCAGCAGGCTCTTATAACCAGGCGGTATCTGGAGGATGATGATCTTACCTCTGATCTAGAGCGCTTTCAGCGACTGCATGTCGGCGCTAGGGTAATGGTTGAGCATTGCAAATCAGCTGCTTTCCATGATCAAGAGGCCTGCCAATTGCCTGTGCATCCCAGTACAATACAACTGTTAGAAAGGGTGCCTGAATGGATACTAACTGCTGAAGAGAGAATAACCAATCCACATTGGCAACTGTAGTCTACTGCAAATTGTCGCTCTCTGGCCATGGAATTAGAGCTTTTTGCTGGGGAACAAGCCGACATATAAATGCATGAAGGATGTGAGGAACAATTGAAGGAGGTCTTAGCGCAAATGCAGATTGCTAGGGGAGTTCTGGATCAAAGGGTGCAAACTATTCTTGAAGACCAGACTGCCACCAGCAAGGGATCTCAAACTTGAATGTCAGTGGGAGAACAGGCAACTGCTCTCCGGCGATTGTTTCAACTGGTTAAAGTAACCAAAAAGATGATGCAACAAGAGAACCAGGTTTTCCTTAACTTCTTGGAATTTGTGCATGATTCCCCAGTATGCTTTACCAGCAAGAGAGGCAAAGTTGCCAAGATTGTTTCTAGCACTCTACCCTCAACATCTAGAACCAGTCGATCGGCTCACATATTTCAAGCTTACTGATGATCTTTAGGATTGGTATGAGCGATCAACAGTGGAATGGAAAACCTAGAAAACACTATTCAATGACGCTCTCCAACTGAATGATCTCTAGGAGCTGAGAGATGAGGTATCACCAACCAACTGCTGCAACTCAATGTTGAGTCCTCTACAGTGCCTGAAAAGGACATTATGGCTAAACCAGGCCTAGGACCACAGTATAGAGAGATGGCTGCGATTCTTTTTGAAGCTCGGATCAAAGCCAATCAGCCTCTTCCAGAAGGATGGATCCATACAGCCTCGCATTGTCACAAAATATCTAGAACTCGGCTCACCAAAGGCAGAAGCACGCTCTATGATCCCGACACCAAAACTTATCATCCTCTCACGTGTTATGAAATCAAGATGTCCACAGAAAGACGGGATAAGCTTGAGCAAGAGGCCATTTACAGGCTCATTCCCAAGGAGAATGCTGGCACTGGGACTTCTCAGACGCCATCCAGGCCAAAGGGTAAACAGAAGTGGGTTCAGTGGAAGGATACTGGATAGTTCCATCTCAGAATTCGGTTAAGGATTTTTCCACCGGTCTTCGAATCAGACGGTGGATTTTTCCAATAGTTTCCACAACATACGCTAGATTTTTCCACTCAGGGGTTGGTGTCACTTGGCTGGACGACCCTTGGAATTACAATTACCAGGGTGTCAAGCACTCAACAACCCAGCACTAGAAGAATTAGACGGTGGATGTTTTCAGTCCGACTTGGTGTCTTTTGGCTGGATGCCCCTGGAACTACAACTATAGAGGTGTCAAGCACTCAACGAGCAAAATTCCAGAAGAATCAGAAGGTGGATTTTTTTTCAAAAATTTTGGAATCTTGCCAAAATTCAAGAAAGGAGGGAAGGATGTAATGGCAGAGACAGTCTCATTGGGTGGGAACCAGCTCCTGTGAGATGAACAACGGATCAATCAGTAATTACCATGGAAGTTACCATAGTAACTCCCAAGGCATATAAATAGGACCCATTACATTGTAATCCTTAGATCCCAAGCTGTTCCTGAGCTACATTATCTTCATCTATAATCTTTCATCTATAATCCTAAACATAGCAGTCCAGTGTACTTCATCCATATATACTTTGTACTCATTCTCTCTCTGAATCTGAATCTGAATCTGAATCTAAATATGAACATCATTCTCAGTACTTCAGTCTGTTTCTCATTTCAGTAGATGTATTCCAGTTCAATTTTTATTTTCTTTTCCAGTTCTAATGTTTGAACTAACACATCACCAGTAGCTGTAAAGTCTAACATTGGAATCAGCTATCTAAAGAGATCAGCTCCAATTCCAGCCCTCCTCCTACTAAATCTCCCTCCTACTACATTCTCTGCTTGACAACCACACCCCTGCGATCTTCTCCTCTTCCTCAAGATGCTGCAGCAATGTCGCCGCTATCTCTTTGTGCCACCCGGCATCTCTCTCTCTCTCTCTCTCTCTCAGACACACACACACTCCCGTGCGCGTACACACCCACACAATGTACGACTGCTCTCGCCTAGACACTAAGTCAGCTCACTTGTCCATTGTCACGTCGTGCAGGGCACACTGTCCTGAAAGGCTACCAAAGGAACCAGTTGCCTACATGTGGGAGAGGGGAAGAGCCGGATGAAGCAATTGTCGACACATGTCAAGGGGGAGGGGCCGGAATCCCTTCCCCCATTACACACATACATACATACATACATATATTTTATTTATTTTCACATACACATACACACACACACATATATATACACACTAAATGAGCAAACCATGGTAAAAGGAAGAAAAAATGGTGAAATATTTGAGAACTTAGCTCAAAAATCTTGCAAATTCAAAAATTCGACTATTATGTCCAGTTTGCTTCTTTGCAAGGAGGAAACTCGGTCCCTTAATAAAAGAGATATTCTTGAAAAATACTTTATCTTATATAATTCTAGTTAAACTCAACCTAATGATGTTATCAATAGGTCGTGCCAATCTTGGAAAATGGTTGAATTAGACAGAATCTCTAGAGATCCTTTTTGTTGAAGGGAAGGAAAAGGTGAGTGTCAGTGATGTGCACGAGGGGGAGAGAGAAGGGGTGAACAAAAGAGAGACATGCCGTGCGTCAACTGGTGCAAAGAGAGAGAGAGCGAGAGAGAGAGAGAGAGAGAGAGAGAGAGAGAGAGAGACATTTTTCAAGTGCTCGCGATTCTATATCGATGGACTCATTCTCTCCATGATCTTGATCGAAGATATCATCAAATCCTCATGTAGCAGAAGCCCATGCATAAATGCTCAAGGAGTATGGCAATGCTGGCCCCAGTTGAGGTAGCCAAGGTAGGGCCGTCAGAGGGCATGAAATGGGTGGAGCAAGAGCATCGAGACAACCGTTATAGAAACGGCTAGAGAGCAACAAGGAGGGCAGGGCTACGATGGGGAGGAGCCAAGTTGGGCAGAATAGTGCAGAGGGGATTAGTATTGTTGCAGGTGCGTAGGGCCAAGAGAGCGCACGTCGAGAGTGGTCCCCTCTCTCACTGTTTCCTAGCTCTGAGTGCCTCTGTGTGTGTGTGTGTGTGTGTGTGTGTGTGTGTGTGTGTGTGTGTGTGTGTGTGTGTGTGTGTGTGTGTGTGTGTGTGTGTGTGTGTTGCTCTCACACTCCTCACCAAGCGCTGAGAAGGGGAATTTGAGATGCATCATGCCTCTAACGAGGAAAAAGCGGACGAGGGGGAGACATTCTTATGGTGTGCCAAGCCGACGCAGCAAAGAGATGGACAGGCTTTTTGTTGAGCATGGCAATGGAAAGAGGCAAAGCATGGAAATTAAGAGGCGTTGCTGCCGTGATTGATTGCAAAGGAGAGACAGGGGAGCGCACGTAGATCTCTACGCGAGAAGCAGAAGCGAGGATGCAACGAAGGCGCAATAGAGGTGACTAGACATGCTGAGATGGTGCGCTGCGGGCAGGATGTTATAATCCGGAAGGAAGGGAGCGAGTAGGTCCGCACGGAAACTGCGCCAAAGGGGGATGCTCACTTTCTCAAAAGTGTGAGGCAGAATATGCCCGTCTAATTAATTAACAGAAGTCGAAATACACCCATTTTCTTATTGTTTTAGAAATCCATCGTGACCCTTTCACTTGTTTTTATTTGATTTCTTTTTCATTCTATTTTGTTTTACAATTTCAATGTGTACATTTCTTGTTGTTTAAGTGGGACCCTTCCTAATATATAAAAAAATTTATGATTATGTGTATGTAATGGACAATATGATTCTATCTAAAACACAACAAAAAAGACGTGATTGTAGGCATTGATTTTAACATACTCCTCGGTCCCAATAAATCTCTTCTATACTCTTTATAATGCAACTTAAAATTTTCAAGGAAGGAGAGGGTGTCCATGTGTCACTCCGTGGTTCATTTCAAAAAACACCTTACAAAACATCATCTAAAATCCAAAAAATGTTTGGTAAAATTGTAAGAACTAGATTCTAAGAACCGACAAGCCTTTTGTGTTTTCAAATGTAAAGTCAAAACTTTCTATCTACATAAAATAAATGTTGAAGTTTGATTGCACATAACAAAAAGGGGATAAATTTAGTGGAGGTTTTGTGACTTAAGCTAATTTACTTTTTGTGAATTTTTTTGTCTAATGAAAATGTGATTTCTAAAGTTATATCTGAATTTATCTTTTCAAGGGGCTTTTTTTAAGACCAATATTGATATGTTTTAGAAAATTTTGAAAGTATGTATTTTTTTAAAAGAGCTTGATAAAAAGAAAAAAGCTCGCCTAATGTTGACTTGGGGTTATCTTGCTTTGAGGACATGCATGACATGCAAACGCAAGTATCCTAACCACATTGTTGACCGTGAATGAGAATGAGAGAGAGAGAGAGAGAGAGAGAGAGCACCGCATTGCTTATGTATGTGTGTGTGTGTGTGAGAGAGAGAGAGACCATCACATTGCATGTGTGTGCATACACATGTACCTTTATGAGGGGGAGAGAAAGAAAGAAAGATTTTACCATTGGGCTCACGTAGTTTTCAAATTTTCAAGATATTATTTTTTAGCATTAGTGTATTTTTAAAAGGATAGCTAAAGTTTTTCACACGTAGAAAATGGATTAAATACCCGACAAAGACCAATCCTCACATTAACATCCCAAATGGGTAGAGAGATTGCCCAGTTGATGGACATTTTATCAATTCTTGGATATTTTGTTCTTTATATTTTTAAGAGTTAACATGTGGGCCATTCTTTAAAATCTATAAATTCCTTAAATTTTGACAAGCAAGGGTGCCAATCAAAAATCAAAGAGAGAGAGAGAGAGAGGACAATTTTTAGTGCCTTATTTAATGTATTGAAATGCAAAGTCCAACAAATGATGCAGGAGGAGAGAGGAAGACATAACAAAATGGTCGTGTGTACGAACAATTTAAAATGATTTTAAAAGTTACAAGACAAGTCTTCAACAAAAGTGAATATCTATGGGGAGGAGGAGGAGGAGGAGGACGAGAGAGAGAGAGAGAGAGAGAGAGAGAGAGAGAGAGAGAGAGAGAGAGAGAGAAAGGAACATCCAATGAGATCTCAAAGATCTATTCGAAGGTAGAGAGAGAGAGAGAGAGAGAGAGAGAGAGAGACGGGGGAGGGACATACCAATATAACCATCTATACTTTTATTTTCAAAAAAATGAGAAAAAGGAGTTTGTTTCTCCTTTTTGAATGTCGACCTGTGATCGTCACTTCAACTAGAGGGGTTTTTTTGGGGGGGGGTGTCATGGACTACGATAGTCATGGACTACGGCCAAGGGTCGGGCTAGGCAGTGTGGACAGGGGATCCGTCTAGGGCAAGGGGCTAGGAGCCCGCCTATATAAAGGGAGGTTTGGAGGAGGATCTAAGGTCTAGTTTCCCTAATTCTTACACTGGTATCAGAGCTTAGGAGTTTTTCTTCCACTCTCTCTCTCTAGACGTGGTCACTTTAGGTTCCTGAAAGTAGGCTCTTTAGGTGAGAACCATGCCCTTGGTGAAACTTTTCCAAAAATAGCATTTTTTCTTGCCAATTCAAGAAATCTTTCCCGTTTTGGAAACCACTATGTGGTACACGAAATCGGGAGGAGTTGGGCTTGAAGGGAGCGCCCTGTGGAGGAGGGGGAGGATACATGACCTCGCGGCCGTTACCGGCAAGGGCAAGCACCTCACACCATCTCCTTGCTCGCGCTGAGCCCGGCATGCTGTCTGCGTTTTTTGGCTTCAAAAAAAACTTGATTTTTCACATTGAAGAGCCAATTGGCCATTAGCTTTGAGCCTTGGCCACTGTTAGTGTCCCTTCCCACAAGCGGGTCGGCGAATCAAGGCGGCCAAGCAAGCCAGAGCAAGCTACAAGCCGTCGAAGCTTTTCCCTCAACCTTCACAGCTTAAGATTTTGCTTAGTAATTGCAGGAAATTCCAAAACCTGCATATTTTTTCGATTGCGACGAATTCAAGTGGCGTTTAAGCAACATAATAGCCGAAGCTTTCAATAATTAAGCTTCTTCACAACGGTGCCGCTTCAACCATCTATACGGCACGCGTTCAGTCATCTTTTGAACCACGGGCGATAGTGCAGAGTTCGATTTGTGTGCCGCCGGTGCAAATTCTTGTTTATTCGACGGTTAAGTGCTACGACGCGCAAAGGGGAGTTAGCTATACTTAGAAGGTGCTACCAAAATCAGGTATTTTTTTCGGAGTACTTCTTTCACTGCATTGAGTATCCATGGATTCGTATATCAACATGACAATCGATTTTGAGCAAAGTACTCCCAATCCTGCCAATCACAGCTCACGGTCGAATCCTCTCAAGGAGAGTACCCGCGATGCTACGACAAGAGAAGTTACTTATGAATTGCTCGATATTCAAGAATTTCGTGCACTTCAGACACGCAGGACAATCATGGATGAAAATTTTAAGGCTTTAAATGAAAATGTTACTAAACTTTCCACATTAGTCATTCAATTAATGAAACAGCAGACTAAGAGTACTGCTGACACCCACATGCATGAGCACGTTGGAACACAAGGGCAAGGCCCAATTAATGAAACACTACATACTCTCACTGCCAAAGAGGTAGATGATTTGTTGAAGAATTTTAAACCACCAGTTTTCAAGGGCGAAGATCGGGACCGCAATAAGGATGCAATGAACATCTTTCTCAGTAAATGGGATGGAATTCATGCCTTACGGCGTACTCCGGATGTAGTAAGAGCTCTGCAAACGAGCTTAACTCTGGAAGGCAAGGCCTACAAATGGTGGATTTCTCTCAAGGAGAAGAACATCATACCACAGAGTTGGGCAGCCTTTGAATCAATGTTTAGCAAGGAATTTTTGCTTATAAACGAGGCCGATCGGAATGGACCGCTTGGGACACGTGTTCCATGCGCCAATATCCATCACTCCTTGAATATATCTCTCACTATAGGGACGTCATCCTCAAGTTGGAAGGCTTGGATACCTTTCAACAAGTACGAGGGTTCATACGAGGTCTGACTCCAGAACTTAAGAAGTATGTCAAATCCCAGGACCCTAAAACACTTGAGGAAGCCATAGTGAAAGCACATATTCATGATGACCCTGATGATAAGAAAACACATAATAGTAACATGCCTGCTAGTATACATGGCACTACACGCACTCAGTACGGGCACAATAAAAGAAAATTTATAGTTGCTAATTCAGATGCATCTAAAAAAACCAAGGGATCCAAGGGTCCTCCCTCTCCTGAGGATTTTGATAAAGCCAAGAAAGAGAAGCTATGTTTTCAATGCTTAGGAAGAGGCCATGGCAAAAAGGATTGTCCCAAGGGGAAATCTGCTGCTCAGGGGAAGGAGAAAGCAGTGCACACAGTGCAACTACTGCATCGTGAGTCTTTCTCAAAGTTCTCTACTGTGGAAGTAACACACACTGCGGTGGTGCATGAATGCTGTCTCACAGCTTCCATGTGGCAACAAACCTTTGGACCACATGAGTTAGTACGTATGCATGGATATTTTCAAGGGCACAAGGTGCGCATCTTGGTAGATGATGGTGCTACGCACAATTTCATCAATTATGGATTGGTGAAAAAGCTCAAACTGCCTCAAACTCCGAGTACCCACCGCTACAAGGTAGCAATGATGAATGGACATGATAGTGAAATATGGGATACTCAATGTCGAGATGTTCCATTTGAAGTACAAGGGTACTCTACTTGTTTGGATCTTCAAGTTATGAACATGGAAAGGGCTGATGTGGTTCTTGGTAGGGAGTGCTTGCATAGCCTAGGACCATCACCGATGCGTAGCTATGAGCACAACAGTTTGATTTTGATTCCCATGGCACACATTTGTTGTTGTTAGGAGAAAAGGATATACCATCATCACCACTGATTTGTACTGTCGAGCTTATGCAGCTCGTTTCTGATAATGAAATAGAACAGGTTTTCTTGTGTTACTCATTGTCTCTCTCCTCTACTCCACCAATGGCTAATTCTACACAAGCAAACGTTGCTAATCAATTACAAAAATTATTAAAATAATTTCAAGATGTCTTTGCTAATGATTTGCCATCACGTTTACCGCGGAAACGCTCAGTACAACATGGTATTGACGTGGTTGCAGGCTGTAAACCTGTTAGTAAACCACCTTACCGTATGAGTTACTCAGAAGCTGCTGAGGTGGAATGTCAGCTTGCTAACTACCTTAGTAGAGGGTTTATACAACCCAGTTCTTCACCAAGGGCTTCGCCTATCCTTTTGCTGAAGAAAAAGGACGGCAGTATATGCATGTGCGTAGACTACCGGGGTTTACATGCGGTTACAGTTAAGAACAAATACCCATTGCCAAGGGTAGATGAGTTATTTGATAAGCTAACTCATGCTCGCATTTTTTCGAAAATCGACTTGCGGTCAGGATATCACCAAGTCGGTATTCGGCTTGTTGATATACCTAAGACTGCATTCCAAACACGGTTTGGACATTACGAGTTTTTTCATGATGCCCTTTGGGTTAACCAATGCGCCCGCGACATTCATGACACTTATGGATAGTGTCTTGAAACCATATTTGGGCAAATTTGACATTGTGCTCCTCGATGACATTCTAGTTTATAGTGCTTTTGAAGAAGAGCACTTACAACATCTCAAGCAGGTGTTTGAGTTGTTACGTGCAAACAAGTTATATGCCAAGGAATCTAAATGTGATTTTCTCAAGGAGGAAATTCATTATTTAGGGCATGTTATTTCAGCTAATGGACTATACATGGATCAATCCAAAGTGCATACCATCCGGAAATGGCCACCTCCTCTAAAAATCTGGAAGAATTACAGATCTTTTTAGGCTTTGTAGGTTTTTACCGAAGGTTCGTTAAAAACTATGCTCACATTGTTGTACCTATGACGGACCAACTAAAAGGCAAAGGTAAGGCTTTTCAATGGGGTTCCGCTCAACAGCACAGTTTTGAAACACTCAAAGATGCATTAGCTACAGCTCCTATGGTGGCTATTGTAGATCCTTTGAAACCATTCGTTTTGGAAACGGATGCCAGCGATCGTGCTATTGGAGCAGTCCTGTTACAAGACGGACGGCCAATTGCATTTGAAAGTAAGAAGCTGGATGCAGCTCATCAGAATTATTTTGTTTACGAATGCGAACTCTATGCCATAGTGTATACCTTAAAGACATGGCGGCACTATCTGTATGGTGCTCAGTTCGAAATTGTGTTTGACCATAAAAGCATCAAATGGTTTACACAACAAACAGATTTAAAGGGTCGAAAATCCAGGTGGGCCAAGATCCTTCAGGAATATGACTCCAAGTTAAGGTATCGCAAAGGCCGATACAATGTAGTGGCAGACGCTCTCAGTCGAATGCTAGAGATCAATTCGCTCTTGTTCACGGAACTTCGTAGTGAATTTTTAGACTCTCTCAAGGGCAAATATGAGCAAGATGAAACATAATCCAAAGTGTGGAGCCATGTTCAAAACAGGGATCCTTTTCACTCCAATGCAGGTAGTGTACAGTTAACCTCCACACGTAGTTCTCCTTTATCAAGTGATGAACTACAGCGATGGAAGCATTTTACCATCTACAATGGGTACCTACTCCACAAGGGGAGAGTTTGTGTACCGACAGACACAGACATTCGGCGCCAAAGTTTTTATGAATGTCATGATAGTCCAAGTGCAAGGCACCCGGGGATTAGAAAAACTTATTCTCTCGTACGATGATAGTTTTACTGGCCAGGTTTGCATGGATTTGTTCAAGCTTATGTCTTGCATTGCCAAAAAAGTCAAGTTAACAAAGCAAAGCGCCTGAAAGCAAGAGGACTCATACATCCTTTGGAAATTCCCAATGGAAAATGGAAAAGTATATCCATGGATTTCATTGTAGGTTTACCAACCACTATACGAGGTCATGACTCAGTATGGGTGGTCGTAGATAGGTTGACTAAACTATGTAAGTTTATTCCGACCAAATCAACAGTTAAGACACCGGAATTAGCAAAGTTACTTGTGGACAATCTATACAACTTGTATGGGTTGCCAAGTAACATTGTTAGTGACCATGATCCCAAGTTTAACAGCCACTTTTGGAGAGATGTCTTCAAACGATTGGATACACAACTCAATCTCAGTACAGCTGATCATCCAGAAACAGATGGTCAAACAGAACGAGTTAACCAGGTGCTAGAGGATATACTAAGAGCATACGCCAGCAAAAAACAGATAGACTGGGAAGAATACTTACCTATTCTCGAGTTTGCCTACAACAATTCTAAGCATGTCACAACTGGTTTTAGTCCTTTCATGCTCATGTAGGGGTTTCAACCTAGGTCACCAGTTACAGTGGGGTTGGCAACCAAAAAACTCCAACAGGTTAAGGATTTTCTCCAAGACCACATGGATATGCTGAAACTTGCTCGTTAGAATGTTCGGCAAGCACAAGATCGGTATAGGAAACACGCTGATGAGAAATGTCGGCAAGTTACCTTCGAAGAAGGGGAGGAAGTATTTTTACGTGTGAAAGAACATTCAGAAAGTTTGAAAACTGGACCGACACCTAAATTATCTCCCCGATATTGTGGACCTTTCAAAATACTCAAGTGAGTTGGTGATCGTGCCTACAAACTATTACTACCACCACATTCTCGCATTCATCCGGTGTTTCATGTAAGCCGTCTACAAAAGCGGTTACATGGGGACGACAACGTCATTGACCAACAAGTTTTGGTTGATTACATTGAACCTCGTACCTTACTGCATGAACCTGAACGTGTTATGGATTATCATGAGTTGTGTACACGACATCATGTACAACAACAAGACTTAATCAAGTGGAAAGACCGACCTGAAGAAGGTGCCACTTGGAAAAACATTAGTGTTCTTAAGAAGAAGTTTCCCACTTTTGTTTTCGAGGACGAAAACTCTTCTTTAAGTGGGGAGTAATGCCAGGACAAGGGTCATGTACCCTAAGAACTAGGATAGTCATGGACTACGGCCAAGGGTCGGGCTAGGCAGTGTGGACAAGGGATCCGTCTAGCACAAGGGGCTAGGAGCCCGCCTATATAAAGGGAGGTTGGGAGGAGAATCTAAAGTTTAGTTTCCCTAGTTCTTACGGGGGGGACGGGAGGAGCATAGAAATTTTGAATGTCATAGTTACTGTATTGGAACAATAGCAAAATGCCTCAAGACCTATGTGATAAATCTTTTCTTCAAGCATATAAATATGTGTGTGTGTGTGTGTGTATGTATGTATATGTATGTATGTATGTATATGTGTGTGTATATGTGTGTGTGTACGCGCGCGTGCTATGTGTACATATAGACATAATTGGAACAATATCAAGATGCCTCAAGACCTATGTGACAAATCTTTGCTTCAAGCATATATATATATATATATATATATATATATATATATAGAGAGAGAGAGAGAGAGAGAGAGAGAGAGAGAGAGAGAGAGGTGTGTGTAGGTGTACTATGTGTACATATAGATATATATGTATACATCTATACTATATATAATTGAGTTTAAAATTTTCAAGGAAGGAGAGGGCATCCATGTGTCACTCTCTCCTTCATTTCAAGAACTTAAGAAATATTTGGTTTGAAATGTAAAAGTGAAGCCCCAAGGGTAAGTCATAAATCATTTGATTTGAAATGCAAAAGTGAAGAGTAAGTAGCAAGTACACTCATGTAGAAAATGAAAAGACTTAGTTTGACTTCTCAGTTTTGTCAAAAAGTCACAATACTTAATACTATATATATATATATATATAATTTAAGCTCTTTAGCAAGACCCTCCAGCCTTCAATTTTGAAAGGTGATTACTTTTGTTTTTGTAAAGGGTGGCTCTACTTCACATCTTGAGAAAATAACGAGCAACGAGTTGTGCCATACATCGACAAGTTGGTCTGTCTTGAATGTGTGTGTATATGCACGCGAGAGAGAGAGAGAGAGAGAGAGAGAGAGAGAGAGAGAGAGAGAGTAGGTTTGAGAGAGAGAGACAAGTTTCATTTTCTATGGCATTGCCATGTGCGTTGAAGGTCTTAAAGAGAGACCTCTTTGTTATGTACTGGAGGTGTGTGTGTGTGTGTGTGTGTGTGTGGAGAGAGAGAGAGAGAGAGAGAGAGAGGGCCAACTCCATTTAGTCCTGCTGAGGAGTGTGTGTGTATATTTCTGTTCGAAAGAGAGAGAGAGAGAGAGAGAGAGAGAGAGAGAGAGAGAGTGCCATTGATTGGCCTTGGTGTTTGATAAAAAATGCCCCTCCCCCCCCAAAAAAAAACTCGATCATGAACACAACCCAACACTTACTTCATATACAACTTCTCAAATGTTTCCTCAAGAGGGGTTCTGCAAGGGAACAAGTGGCATTGCCTTCTGCTACAATGCTCACGGCAACCATCGTGCAAGGTGGGTCTTCCATTTAGTGTTTGGGAAAAATGTGTCTCAGCTTAATATCATGCCGTTTTCAATTTAAAAAATGCGGGTTGAGGGCAAGGGGAAAAGGAGAAATCCCGCCCCAAAGTAGAGAAAAAATACTGTAAAAACCTGCAAAATAAACCTAATTTTCTAAATTTTCTCTTGGAAAATTTTAAAAAAAAGAAATTTTGTATGTTTGAAAAAATGATTTTTCCAGAACACTGATGTGATTGCATTGGAGAATGATCATTGTCAGTCGAGGGTATTGGCCTTGGTCTTCGAGTTAGCAATCCTTTGCTCATTTGGATCCTTCTTGGTGTTGCATACCTAATGTGAACCCTTTGCCTCCCCCTAGAAATGATGACTCTAATCTCTTATTTTAGGGCTACCTCCATGCATGTGCCTCCATTGTAGGACTACCTCTATATCATTTTGCTTACATTTAGAGCCTGGTCACTTTGGCAGGGCTAAATAACCTTCCAGCTTTGTTTGCAAGTCAAGAAAACCAATGTCTTTTTGAAGATAAATGCTGGATTTGACTGAGTGATGAGACAGATCTTGAGCAGGTTCTTGCTAACCGACAGGGCCTCAAAAGTCAACCATGTGAAAGGCTATGCCCGTTTTGAGGCTCTTAACTACCATGATTAGATAGGTAGAGAGAGAAGAGCCGGCTCGTGAGCGGACAAAAAGCAGGCTCGTTGGTACACACGACCAAGCTCTTCACCTCTCACATGCTTCATTTTAATATTACAAACTATACATGCAGCCTGAGAGAGAGAGAGAGAGAGAGAGAAGAAGAAGAACAAGAAGAAGAAGATCACAAGAGACCTAAATTTTTTAGCCGATGAACGTTTGATTCTTGAACTCAAGGTCTTGCATGCTCACATACTTATACAAGGAGAGGGGGACACAGTGACCTTAAAGGTTAACCCGAGAGAGAGAGAGAGAGAGAGAGAGAGAGAGAGAGAGAGAGAGAGAGATAATCCTTAAAGGTCAGATTGACCTATGGGACCGAGTACAACATGTAACATGCTTGAAGACTAAGTGCCTCAATGCTCTGCCTCACATTTAAGCTAAGCGAAAATGGCTACTATGGTATAAAATATGGGTAAGGGCAAGCATGTGAATGGTTGAATACAGTCTGCTCTCTCGAAGAAGAACATGCATGTGTGTATGTGTGTGTGTGTGTGTGTGTGTGTGTGTGTGTGTTTTGCAACATGCCCTTTCTTTTAGGATGATGCCCCCCAAAACTCTTGCAAAGAGAAACGATTGAGTGAACTTTTGTCCTCACATTTTAAGGTGCCAATGGTGCCCAAATGTACACAAAAAAACAATATGCATCTTATATTACTAACATGCTTATGTTCAATTGTAAGAGACCTCAACATCCATGCGACGAGTCTTGGTAGATGCAAGTGTACATGCTAGCTAGATTGAGTGCAATCCAACTTGTAAATTTTGAATTTTACCCACATATAGAGACAAAGTTGCTATAGCCATGCAGTCACCCCCAGGTCACATACCCGTCATGAATAGTGCCTTTGAGAAGCAAAAGACGCACTACTCACCAAATCAGTTGTGCATACCAATGGCAAAGTTTCTTCTACTACTATGTGCTGTAATGTTGGCATGTTGGGTCATGGTTGGTACATGCATCCTAAGTGCCATCAAATAGCAGTTGATGACTTAGTTGATTGTGATGCCCCAAATGCAAGACCAAAACTACACGAGAGAAGCATGGGAGAGTTTCTATCATGACCAATGCCTTGATTGGTAAGTATGGTGGGAGGGGATGCTAATGCATCTAAAGAATTTTTCGTTCAATGTAAACACTATATCCAAAGATGGATACCATCTCTCTATTAGTTTATTTAGAGGGCCACTACCATTCATCAGTGTCCCACATCAATTGTGGGAGGGACGTCTCTAGCCTAATCGCAAATTCACTGCCACCTTAGAGAGAAACATAGGATGTTAAGACAAGACATCATGCGAAGGGAGCAACCCATTACTTAATTCATTCCCAAGAGACCTCAAATTGACCTGATAATTATTGAACTCAACACACACACACATATAGATAGAGAGAAGGAGGGGAGCGACAAACTTGCCATGATTAGGAGGAGTATGTTGGAGCTTGGCATGACCAACTAGAAGTAGATTTGTCCTTGGTCAATCCACAAGAATGTGGAGAGTAACTACACTTCATTAGTTGTTCGACCTTACACTCAAAGATAGATTTGTGCTTGGTTGATGTGAATGTGGAGGGCACTTAGACCTTATGTGTTGTCATACATTTTCATCTATAAAGTAGTTATAGTGGTGGTTGATGCACAAGTGTATTAAAGAGCTATAAAAGCTCACATGAGAAACATAGGAATTTGCCCACACTTTTGCCCTCCCTTTGAAGGGAAGGAGAACAATGGTTGCTTCAATTGACGCACATGTAGCCGCGGCAATGCGCGAGTCACATACTAGTACATCCATGTATACATACAAGGATAGAAGCAAGTAAGAGAGTGGAGCAGAGACATTGAATCCAATTGTGTTCCTATCATTGAAAACAATCCTAGAAGCCACTCTATTCTTTTAAAAAAAGTTTTATTATTACATTGACTTCTCTTAGCTTTCATCTCTTCACACCATGCTAACTTATCTAATCTCTATAATCAAGCTTGGTAGCATTGCTAGATCAAGGTAGACCAAAAGGAGGAATCTCTCTCTCTCTCTCTCTCTCTCTCTCTCTCTCTCTCTCTCTCTCTCTCTCTCTCTATATATATATATATATATATATATATATATATATATATATATATATATATATATATATATATATATATATATATATATATATATATATATATATATATATATATACGCACACACACACACACACCCATCCCAATAGAATTGGAGCACTTCTAATTTTGTTGAACAAGGGCTAGCACCTCATGAAAAATAATGTCTATGAGAAGCTTCCAATCTTGGTATCAAAGAATGCTTTGCAGCATCTATGAAGAGGTTGTGTCATGCATCACTTTTATAAATGCGATAGACTATACATGTAAGAAGAGACTATTGATAGTGTTCCACTTGGAAGAGAAGATAGCCCTATGAGAATAGAAGCATTGTTTCCTTGACCGCAGCAAAGCGCGGGTCACATACTAGTCCCCTCTTTAAATGAGTAGCCTTCATGACTCTTGTCACCTTGTTATTTCACCTTTCATTTCCCAAATTGATATGGCTTTACCTTTCTTGCATTCTATTATTTTAGAATGCCAAAGTGAAGCTTCACCTTGTTTCAATATGGTAAGGGGGAAATGAAAGGCAACGCGAGAAGTAGAGTCGAGTTGTTTATGTTGAATGTACCCTTGTTGTTTGCGATGGTGATGAGTTCAATTCATAGTGAATGACTTGCTTTGGAGTTTTCCTTGTGCAGCAAGTGGAGGGTCATTGGAATCTGGAGGAGATTCCGTCCAAGTGGAGAATAGACCGAGTGGAGCGAATAGGGAAATAGCTTTATGTAAGCCACAATGAACATTCACCTTATTTAAGGGAGATGATAACAAACAAAATTGTTGCCCACATCAGTACTTTCAACGAAACACCTTACTTGGTCAAGTTGATCCTTTTCAAAACGTCTCATCCATAGTAGCTAAGAGAGTGCAACAATTTTTTTAAAATTTCCAAGCCAAAAGGAGATTCATTATTTGATGTTTTTGTATAACAAGACTCGCAAAAGTTTCACCGGACAACCATTCTCAAATAGTGAATTTGCAAAAAAACCGGGTTTTAGTGTATTTTTTAATTGGCTAAGATTACAAAATCATGTCTACATTTTGAGCTTGCCTTCAAGAAAACTGCCAAATTTTACACAAAAGCTTCAAATTTTGACCTAAAAACCGGAAGAGTTTTAAGTGTGCCCTTATTTTCTTCGGTTAATCTCAAAAGGTTGTGACCCCTTATGTAACCTTGAAGTTGCCATCCTAACGTCGTAACACCATGAGGCACTTGCCAGTAGTAACCTAACTTGTTACTATATGCACTATGGGTTATGTCCTTTTAAATTTCTTTTTTTTTACAATAAAGAGAAACAAGGTGAAAATTCACTATGGCCTACATAAAAGAATTTCATAGTAAGAAGCTTCTTTGTCAGTGAAATAAATAGAAAGTGACACTAATATTTTAACAAATGTGGTATAACAATTTTTTTAAAAAAAAATTGAAGTGTAACAATAAACTATTTAGATTACAATATTTTTCAAAAACATGAAAAATAATGTTTCACACAGTACTCAATGTCTCTCTTTAAAGAGAGAAGTACACAAATGTCAACACCTTGTCTCCAAAGGGTTTGTCTAACAGTAAGGCTTTGGCCTCTTGACGTACACGTTGTGGTTTCAAATCCCCCGTTGGGTCACACTCTAGAGGGACACCTTATGCTCATTTTTATGAAGTTTTTAAATAAAAAGACCTTTATCAATACCTCATATCATGGTATCAAGCTCCTACGAATACACTTTTAATTCAAAAAGGTGACTATAAATTTGGAAAATAGCATTTAAAAGACTATTATGTCTTTCTTTTCACAGGACTTTCAAGGCCTCTTCTTGGGACACTTGTCAAGTAATGAGATTTGAACGACCTTCACCCATAGTGCACTAAGGCCTTTAGGATGCCAAAAAGACAACTCTTCTCATTGTGCTCAAAATTGTAAAATATTTTGTATTGTAATTTAGGTTATGAAGCTAGATTATAATACAAAATGCCCCCAT